>NC_058408.1:138216100-138317569 GCF_002201575.2 Neomonachus schauinslandi | reverse complement strand
AAAGTATGGCTGAAACAAGGGGTAGCCAGCATGACATAAACTTCAAATTCCTTGAAATACCATCTAGAAACCTGAGTCATAATACGAAACATACACAGCAAAGAAAGAAGATAGATTTTATATTTAATTTCACAAAAGATTTAACTGAATTTTCTACCAAGTCACCAACAGATACCGGGTCTCTAAAAGTAGAAGAGTGATATCTTGGAAACTGAGATGCAATTATTAGCACACGGTCAGAAGTCACTTTTCAAACACAAAGAAAGGTTTCCATCTCCACACTTAAATACTAGTCACTTACAGTCTCAATACTAACCAAACGCAGTTCTGTGAAGATTCTTCAAGGAAAAAGCACTCGTGGTGAAAGCATGGACAATTTCATAAGGAAATTCTTGAATTTTTCTCCAAAAATGAGTAGAAATCAGGAATGGTGATCATAATGGCCATATCAAAAGGCTAACACAGTCATCCCCACAGTAAGTCTGCATCTAGCCTTGAAGCCACCAGCTCCATGACCCCATGCCGGGTCTCTGAAAGACTGCCAACTACAAGCGCAGGGTTAAAGCCATACTTTCATCACACCCTGAAGGACTTCCGAGTGGAGCTTACTTGGCCTCATTTCATGTTTCTATTTCTTCTCTGCATAACAGGTGAAGACTAAACAACACATTAAGTGCTCCATCTAAGAAAGATTTAGATCTTACCTGAACCTGGCAGCATAACATCCACAGCAAAGGTAACCACTTCTTCTTCTAAGATGTTGACAATCTTTATAGAGCAGTACTGCTCCATTAACAGTGATTTAATAGTTTTGACACATTCATTGCTCCAATTCCCCTCTGCTGGGATAACACTGGCCACAAAGCACTTTATGGCCTGAAAGATTTTACGTGAGTTACTAAAAAATTAGTATTTGAAAATGATTTTTTCTAATTAATAACATGAAGATTTTTTAAAGATAATATATTTGACACTGAAAATTTATCAGAAATCTTCAAGAATTAAGCAAATAAACAATTTTATGTGTAATTATTTGTCTCTTGTGCTACTCTATCCACAGTGCTTTTCCTTTTGGGACTTGAAGCTTAAGAAATTCATGAAAGAATTATTATCCCTCAAATACATATAGATTCAGGTTGCTTCCAGACAACGTAACAAACATAGAAATGATTGTTTTAAAAGAAGAGATGGATAAGATGTCCCTAAAAAATGCTAAGTTTCTGATCTAAGGAAGTATTAACTAAATAAGGCTTCTTAAATGGATCCAAGAAAGCCAATGAGTATTTATCTACGTTTAGTAAAAGATGAAAAATATACCAATAGGTACTTTTTTATAATACATCACAGAATAGAGCAAATATTGTGACCATCAAAATATTAAAAACAGCTCTCTGGTGACACTATTAGGAATTTAGAAAGTAAAAAAGACTCACACATGGAGGAAATAAATCAATGTTTCTATGTAGTTGGTGAATTCTGTTTACTGGAATTATTTCTTCATTTCCATAATCAATATATAAGACTTGTGCCTTCTTCTGCAGCATGTCAATATCTTGTATTATTACTCTGTTCCAGGTCTGAAAGTGGAATATAATGGTGCTCTGCTTCAAAACCATATTTCACAATTTTAGGCTTAAAAACTCTCAGCCAATCTACAGGACATGCAAAGGAAAGGCTACAGTTCTGTTCTGAGGCACTCAATTAACAAGTTAATCTTCTAAGAATCTGGCTAAGAAATCCCTAAGTTTGTCTATTTAGGAGACTTTAATGGCACAATTATTCCCGGGTTAGTCTAGCCCAGGAGACACTACGATACACTAATGCCTCAGCTACAGAAATAAACACAAGCTGCAGGACTCGCCATCAGTCTGTAACTAGCAGAAGAGGAGCCCATAAACAGAGCTGGAGGGGGTCACCCAACAGACTTACAATACCGACAGGACAAGAAATGGGAATGTGACAACAGCCTCTGGTTAAGCCAGCAAATGCATTATTAAAAGCTCTGGTGTCGAGTTATAGGACCAAAGTAAATTAAAACATCATAGTAAATAATTCATTTCATCAGCAGTTACCTGATCAACAGTGTACTTGGCAACACAAACTTCCCCCTTAACAGGAATGTAATCCTCCTCCTGAGCTGTATTTGCATAGGTTTCCTTTAAAGTCGCAGAGAGTTGGTTCATGTATTCTAAAACTTCTGAAGAATATAACTGCACGTAAAAGTCATTTGGGTGTTTGAATTCAGTAACTGTACCCTTTCAAGAGACAAAAAATGTGCAATAATTCACTGAGAACACAAGCAAATGTGAATTTCTTAAAGCTTTCTAACAAGATTGAAAAAAAAGTTATAAGACAGTTTTTGTAATCAATTTCATCAGTTACATTTTGAAGTTATCTTATAAGCTCAAAGTAAAAACAGAAAACAAGGGAATAAAAATTTATAGTTCTTTGGATCTCTGTCTATAGAAATTAAACAACAAATACCTTTATTTCCATGGTTTTCCTGAGTTGTAGACTTCTCAAATCAGAAAACATTATTTTACCAGCACAAATGGCTATTTCTTTAGTAACTCCAAGAGGATAGTCACCCTGGGTTTAAAAAAAAACAAAACGCATAAGTGAGTTACTTACACAAGCACATGTTTCAGGGGTACTGTGGCCACCATTTGCTGGAATTAAGGCCAAAATAGCCCCTGAGGCTTGAATAAGAGAGCAGAGAAATAGTGTATACCTTCAAGAGCCAATGAAACCCACTGTCCAAAGGCAGTGTACACAGCAATGGGATCACTCAAGAATCAGGCCATAATGGTGATGATAATGTTGAGTTTATAAAATAAAAAGGGGGGTTTAGTGTTTTAAGTCTGCACTTGTTAACATTTTAAAAGAATGAATATTTGAGGAAGTCAGATTTTTTTAAGTAGAAGCTAGGACCAGCTAGAGAAGCCTAAAAATTATAGATGAGCTGAGTACTACTGATATTTTTCAGATTATGAATGATTTAGCCCACATAGTTATCTAAATGGAAGGGGGGTATTACAGAAAAAATGCTGCTTCGATACGAGGGCAGTATACAAAGAATGCAGTACACAAAGCCAGAGAACGTGTGCATGCGGGGACCACAGAGAAGAGCTCTCTCTCAGGAATCCAGTGATTTTACACTGAGACACAGGCATCTCATCGCAAGTCCTTCTGGGAAGTGCTGGGCACACACAATGCTCAAAAATCCCCAAGAGTCACCCAATCAATCATTAAGGTGTACAGATTTATTCAATAGGAAACTTTTGTTTTTAAATAAACACTGGTGCAGGGGCGCCTGGCTGGCTCAGTCAGAGGAGCCTGCGACTTGATCTGGGATCTCTTGAGTTCGAGCCCCATGTTGGGGGTTGGAGATCACTTGAATAATCACTGGTGAAATGGAGAAGTCATAAGTATTTTATTTAGCTTAAGTCCTCTTAATTCAATAAAAGGAAATCATTCAAAATTCTAAAGGCAAAAAGTACATCATACCTCATTTTTCACTTGCATGTTCTTTGTTTCAAAAGGTGATTTACTATCTTCACATTTGTGGAAACTGAAATAAAGCAGCTGATTATAATACTTATAGTACAGAGCCAATTAAGAGTAGGGGCCACAATGATTGAGTCTCAATCATCAAAATCCAGGAGAAAAACAGCTTCCTTCAGAGAGTAGCACAGTAGTAACAAAGCAAAATAGTCCAAGGCTGGCTATGCAACAGTCTACCCCTGTGTGCGGGCTTGCCTCTTCCAAAGCCACCTAATTAAAGGGACATACACAGCCACGATCGCCAAGCTCCAGCTTTCTTATCTACAAAATGGAGATAATCCCTACATGACCTCAACAGTTTTGAGGATCGAATGAACTTATAGATGTGAAACTGCTTTGTAAACTGGTACATGCCATGCCAGTAAGATTTTCATATTTTAAAATCACAATTCATGAGGCACTGTGAGAGTTCTACCTTATCAAAATTCAGGAAAGAACACATGATTAAAAGACATTCTAAAGCTCTAATTATTACAAACACAAACTTAAGAGTTCTAACTCTGAATATGTACTAATAAAATTATATTCATGAAAACTCAGTCCTAAATTTGTAAGCTCTTCATTTCAGATTTGCATCCTTTATGTTACACCTCAGTAAATAACAACTTCTACATAGTTATGGCCTGCTTACCTCATTTGATCCTTACCACATCAAAAAAAAAAAAAAATCCTTTTAAATATTCTCTAATGAATAAAAATTATACTTACTTTTGTTGAACAGGTTTGCACACGATGCTGTGTGCTGACCAGTCCCTTCTCTGGCATGCTATGGAGCAATAGTATGTCTGCTTGCACTGTGAACACCTCAGCGATCCTACAGAACACAGCCCGTAACATCACCAGTGTTTTACTCCAAGTATTTGTTGCTGAGAGCAAGACATTTTCAAAGACCAGACATATCAATCACCATTCTATTAATCACATCAAGAAGATTACTTGAAGAGGATTATGCTGTTTATGATTAGGCGTTAAGATTAAATTCTTAAAGCTCTCTCAAATTGCAAATACGAATGCAAAGGTGAAAATGAAAAGGACAGACTGAAAACCTAACTACCTTAAAGTAGAGCCCAGAACATTATAAAAGGAACAATCAAAGGAAATAGAAAATGTGTGGTGGTGAAAACAGACTTGTGCAAGCAGACTCTGACATGGCTTATTACCTCGTGCCATTAAAAAAAATACAAAACAAAAAACCAATGAAGAGAATCACACCCAGAAAAACCCAGGAGGTTTTTTTAAATAAAGTATTAAAAAATCCTATGAATATACAGGCAGGAAAAAAAACCACATAAAACAACAACAACAACAACAAACCAGGCTGGCCTCGAATGCTTCTACTCAAAAAAAGAAAAAAAAAAACAACTAAATATCCAAATAGCCAGTAAGCACATGAAATACTGCTCAAGATCATTCACTGATCATGAGGGAAATGCAAGTTAAAACCACAATGAGATACCAGTACACACCCATGAGAAGGGCTAAAGTTGAAAAGACCAACAGCACCAAATGACAGAGATGTGGAGCACGCAGAACTCATTATCATTGGGAATGTAAAATGGGACAACTACTTAGGAAAATGGCTTGGCTGTTACCTACTCTTTGACTCAGCAATTATACTCGTAGGTATGTTCCCAAGAGAAATGAAAACCTATATCCGCACAAGGACTTATACAAAAATGTGGAGAGAGCTCTATTCATAATAACCAAAAGCTAAACAC
Organism: Neomonachus schauinslandi; assembly: GCF_002201575.2. Taxonomy (NCBI): domain Eukaryota; kingdom Metazoa; phylum Chordata; class Mammalia; order Carnivora; family Phocidae; genus Neomonachus; species Neomonachus schauinslandi. Next base: position 138,312,287 of record NC_058408.1, on the reverse strand, counting down.
AAACTTAAAGGAAGCAAAAATGTTCAATAAAAAAACATACACTGTGATATAATCATACAAATACTACTCAACAAAAAATAGTGTACATAGAACATGTACTAATATCAAAAATACTATTCTAAAAGAAAAAAAAAGCTTTACACATAAGAATCAATAAGATACCATTTATATGAAGTTTTAAAAGTGGCAAAATTAATTTATGGTTAAAAAAACCCCACTGTGGTTGCCTCCAGCATCCAGAGAGACTAGAAGGGGCTAGGAGGGAATTTTCTAAGAAGATGGAAATATTCTGTATCTTGATAGGCGTGTGAGTTTGTGCATGCCAATGCATGTAAATTTTATCACAAACAAAACTACAGGAAATAATAATCGAGTAAGGAAGCAGCAAGAGTGGAAAGGTATGGATGGATGAACAAGAACTGTAGGATGCTGGTAGCTGCTGAAGCAGAGAGATGGGTATACAGTACAGATACACTATTCTGTTCATACTTAATATTTTTGAACTTTCCATAATAAAAATATTTTCAAATGTGTGAAAGAGACATGTTAGGGAAATATGCTTACCAAACAGGCCACAGCGATGGCAAGTTGTTGACCGAAAAGGAGGTCCTAAGGAGTTGAAGAGTGCTGAATTATTTATGGACAAGGAATTCTCAACCAACTTGTGTATTTTTTTTGACTTTGCAGGAGGCACGTTATTGCTAGGCTTCTATTAAGAAAAGAGAATAGCAATATTAAAACTTGGTAGTAATTTTTTTGAAATACTGTATTTGGGATTTCCTCTTCTGGACAGATAAAAGAGATGTACCTTTCCCTATTCCTCCCATTACATGCTACTAAAAAACCCTGGACTTATATATAAACAAACATAAGCTGATTTTGACAAGGCAGCAGCAGACAGGCTAGGAAACTTGGGACCCAGAGAAGAACAAGACAATGAGTTTCTTGATTTTTCTTTTTGCTTCACATATCCCAGACACAGTGCTTGAGAAGCCAGCAACCCAAAATGCCAAACAGTACAGATAATAAAGTCCCCAATAGAAAGTCTACTCTCTTTAGCCAAAGACCAGGAAACGGGCAGCCCAGCAATACAGAAAACCAGTACCTGTTCTACCCTAGACAAACACCACAGAAAACACTGTGGCCCTGTTCTAGAGCAGGGAGCTGGCACTTTATCCCTGGGAGTCTCCCCATAAAGACCATGTGGGGAACCTGGACTTCCACGCAGCAGGTACGAGTGTTCCCCCTACCCCAACCACCATCATTGGGGTGGTGGAAGAGGAGACCCAGTGGACAATCAGAACTTTTCACCACCATTCAAAAGTAATGAGTGTCTCTCAACTCTCCCCCTCTAATTCTCCTCCCTGGCCCACCCACTCTCTTCCCACTCCATCCCACTCCCATATCAGTAAAGAGGCACTCATAACTCCCAGCCAGGGAGGAGGTATCACATGAGGCCTACCTGGAAGCTGGAACTCCCACCCTCACCCCAAAGCAAGGGAGAGCACCATCTTGAGTGCCGACTGAGGCTGAGTGGGGCACCTGGACATCTACTCCCACCTGGCAGCACCCACCTTCCTCTGGTATAGGGTCAGAGGAAGCTAGCTAAAACAAAGTTTAAATAAGATACAGAATTTCATTAACATAATACCCCAAATGTGCCAGTTTCAGTAGAAAATAACTTGTCTTACTAAGAAAAAGGAAAATCACAATTGAATGAAAAAAAAAATATCAACATCAAGACAACAGAAAAGTTTGACAAACATTTTAAAGCAGCCATCAATACTTCAATAAGCAATTATGAGCACACTTGAAACAAATGAAAAGAGTCTCAGCAAAGAAATAGAAGATATAAAGAAGAACCAAATGGAAGTTTTACAACTGCAAAGTAAAACAACAACAACAAAAAACACACAACGAGGGACGCCATGGCAGAATGAGAGAATAGAGGTAAGGATCAGTAAACTTGAAGACTGAACAATAGAAACTGCCAAGTCTAACAAGAGAGAAAAAACAAAGTGGAGAAAAGACTAAATTAACAGAGCCTCAGAGACCTATGGGACTATAACAAAATATTTAACATTCATGTCTTTGGAGTCCCAGTATAGGAAAAAGGCAGGGTGAAGTAGTTCTCAAAAAAAATGTCCCATACTTATAAAATTTGGCAAAAGATATAAATCTACAAATTCAAGCTGAGCAAGTCCCAGACCAAATTAAAGAAATCCATACCAAGATGCATGTAGTCAAACTTCTTCAAGCTAAAGACAAAAAAGATTAAAAGTAGAGAAAGGGAAAGGACATCTTACTTACAGGGGAAAAAGTAATTCAGAAGAGAATAGATTTCTCAACAGATACCACAGAGAGCAGAAGGAAGTAATACATTTTTCAAGTGCTGAAAGAAGAGAACTGTTAGCTGAGAAACTTATCCAGGAAAAGTATCCTGCAGGAATAAAGAAGAAATCAAGACATTCCCGAATGAAAGAAAACTAAGAATTTGTCACCAGCAGACCTATCCAAAAAGAATGGCTAAAGGACGTTCTCTAAATATAAAGGAAATAAAGGAATGTTGGAACAAAAGGGAAGGAAGAACATATTAAGCAAAAATACAATAAGCATTATAGACTTAATAGAATAGAAAAAAACTGGAGTAAAATGAAACTGAAGAGAAATAGACAATACATAATTATAGTTAGAGACCTTAATATCCCTGTCTCAACAATTAATAGAACTACATAGAAAATCAGCAAGAATACAGAAGAACTCGAGATCACCATCAACTAATGGATTCTGTTAGACATTTATAGATCATTCTACCCACCACAAAATGGACATTCTTTTCAAGTGCTAACAGAACATATACTAAGACCACACACTGGGCCATAAAGCAAAGCTCAACAAATTTAAATCACACAGAGGGTGTTTTTCAACCAGTGGTCTCAAACTAGAAATAAGTAACTGTAATTAACAAATAATCTTCAAACATTTGAAAACGATGTACTTCTAAACAACTCATGAGTCAAAGAGGAGGTCTCAAAGGAAATTTTAAAAAAATGTTGAACTCACAGAAAATGAAAACATAACAAATCAAAATTTGTAAGACACAGTTAAAGGACTGCCAAGAGGTAAATTTATAGCACTAAGTTCACACATTAGAAAAGAGGGAAAGTCTCAAATCAATAATCTAAACTCCCATCTTAAGAACCTAAAAAATAAGAAAAAAACATGCCCAAAGCAAACAGAAGGAAACAAAGATAAAAGGAGAAATCAATGAAATTAAAAATAAAAACTTGGAGAAATAAAAAAATCAATGAATCATGATTTCAGGGTCCTGAGATCAAGCCCCAGGTCAGGCTCCCCACTCAGCAGGGAGACAGCTTCTCCTTCTACCTCCCCCCCCCCCCCCCCCGCCCCCCCCCCCCCCCCCCAGCTCCTACACACACTCTCTCTCTCAAATAAATATTTAAAAAAAAGATCAGGGCGCCTGGGTGGCTCAGTCGTTAAGTGTCTGCCTTCGGCTCAGGTCATGATCCCAGGGTCCTGGGATCGAATCCCACATCGGGCTCCCTGCTTGGCAGGAAGCCTGCTTCTCCCTCTCCCACTCCCCCTGCTTGTGTTCCCTCTCTCGCTGTGTCTCTCTCTGTCAAATAAATAAATTAAAAAAAAAAAGTTAAAAAAAAAAAGATCAATAAAATCAATCTAGCAAGACTGTTTGAAAAATAAACAAGACAGAAATTACCAATATCAGGAAAGAAACAATGTATACCTTACTATAGACCCTGAAGACATAAAAATAATGGAATACTTAGAACAACTCTACACATTCAGATTTCATGACATAGCCAAAATGGACCAATTCCTCAAACACCACAAATTATCACAATATGAAAAAGATAATATGAATAGTCCTATAAATATTAAAGAAATTGAATAATCTTAAAACACCAAAAAAATAAATCTTCACACTTACATGGTTTTCACTAGAAAATACCAAATGTCTAAAGAATTAACACCAGTCCCATACAACTTCTCTTTCAGAAAGGTAATATTACCTTGGTTCCCCAACCACACAAAGATAGTAAGAAAGAGAAAATTATAAACTGCTTATAAAAACAGATGTAAAAATCCTACTCAAAATGATACCAAATATAATTCAGCAATATACAAAATTAACTATACACCATGACAAAGTGGAGTTTATTCCAGGGATGCAAGGCTGGTTAAATATTTTAAAACATCAACAAAGGGCACCTGGGTGGTTCAGTCAGTTATTCAGCTCAGGTCATGATCTTGGGGTCCTAGGAACGACCCCCACATCAGGTTCCCTGCTCAGTGGAGAATCTGCTTCTCCCTCTGCCTCTCCCCCCAACCCCCGCTTGTGCTCTCTCTTGTGCTCTAATAAATAAAATCTTTAAAAAATAATTAAAAAATAAAAAATCAATGTAATCCACCGTATTAACAGGTTAAAAGATCAAGTATCAATGGATGAAGGAAAAGCATTTAGAAAAGCTCAACACCTAGTCATGATCAAAACTATCAAAAAAGTAGGAACAGAAAATTTCAACAAGTTGATAAGGATCATCTACAAAAATCCCATAGCTAACAATACACTTAATAGTGAAAAGACTCAATGCTTTCCACTGAGTTTGGAAATAAAGCAAGATATCCACTGTCACCATTCTTACTCAACACAGAGCTAGAAGTTCCAGCCAGTGCAATAGGCAAAAAAAAAAAAAAAGAAAAAAAAAAGGAAATATAAAGCATATATACTGAAAAGAAATAAAACTGTTCCTATTTGCAGAAGATAAAATTGTCTATGTAGAAAATCCCAAGGGGCGCCTGGGTGGCTCAGTTGGTTAAGCCACTGCCTTCGGCTCAGGTCATGATCCTGGAGTCCTGGGATCGAGTCCCGCATCGGGCTCCCCGCTCAGCAGGGAGTCTGCTTCTCCCTCTGACCCTCCCCCTTCTCATGCTCTTTCTCTCTCTCTCTCTCTCTCATTCTCTCTCTCAAATAAATAAATAAAATCTTTAAAAAAAAAAAAAAAAGAAAATCCCAAGGAATCTACAAAAAAAATTCTCAAGAATAAGTGACTTCAATAAAGTCACAGGGTACAAGAGAAACATGCAAAACCATATTTATATATATGAGGATATGTGGAAATAGAACCTGAGGATATGTGGAAATAGAAACTATAACAGCATTTACAATCACTAAAAAAAAACAAAACAAAAAAACCATGTGTAAATATAACTGTGCATAGAACATATAAGCTGAAAACTACGAAGTGAAAGAAATCAAAGAAGATTTAAATAAACGGAGAGATTACATTCATGGACTGGAAGATTCAACACACTAAAGATACTGATAATCCTCAATCCTTATACAAGTTTAAATCAATTACTATTGGGACGCCTGCGTGGCTCAGTCGTTTAAGTGTCTGCCTTTGGCTCAGCTCAGGTCATGATCCTGGGATTTAGTCCTGCATCAGGCTCCTTGTTCGGCAAGGAGCCTGCTTCTCCCTCTGCCTGCCTCTTCCCCTGCTTGTGCGTGTGCGCACTTTCTCTCCCCCTCTCTCCGACAAATAAAATCTTTAAAAAAAAAAAAAATCAATTACTATCAAAATCTCAGCAAGACTTTTTGCAGATATGGACAAGATTATTCTAAGATGTATACTGGAAGGCATAGGAAATATACTAGCTAAAACAATTTTGAAAAAAAAAAAGAAGTGGGAGAAATCACTGTACCCAACTTCAAGACTTATTACATAGCACCAGTACTGTGATAATGGTGGAGGGATATATAAATTTTTTTTTTTTAAGATTTTATTTATTTGAGAGAGAGAGAATAAGAGACAGCATGAGAGAGAGGAGGGTCAGAGGGAGAAGCAGACTCCTTGCTGAGCAGGGAACCCGACGTGGGACTCGATCCTGGGACTCCAGGATCATGACCTGAGCCGAAGGCAGTCGCCCAACTAACTGAGCCACCCAGGCGCCCCAGATGGAGGGATATATAGACAGGTCCACGGAAAATAGAATAAATATGCCTAATTTTTGACAAAAGTGCAAAAGCAATTCAGTGGAGGAAATATAGCATTTTTAACAAATAGTGGAGAAATTGGAGAAAAACAAAACAAACTTCAAATTAACTCAAAATGGACAAATCTAAATATAAAACTATAAAACTTTTTGGAAAAAAAGCCCCAAATTTTCTGGATCTGAAGTAGCAAAGAATTTCTAGACCTGACACAAAAAGCAAAATCCATAAAAGGAAAAGTGATCAGGACATCATTAAAATTAAAAACTTGTGGAGTGCTAAACCACAACTCTGGTAAGAGATTGAAAAGACAAGCTACAGACTGGGAGAAATCATTTGTGAATCACATATTTGACAAAAGATTAGAACTTAGAACATATAAAGAACTTTCAAAACGGAGTAAAAAAAAAAAAAAACCAAAATAAAAAAATGGACAAAATACATGAGTAAACATCTCATCAAAAATGAAACAGAAATGGCAAATATGCACATGAGAAGATGTTTATCACTAGCCATTAGGGCAAGAAAAATTAAAACCACTACAAAATATCACCACATGTCTATGAGATTGGGAACAATAAAACCACCACCAGCACCACATGCTGGTGTGATGCTGCAGATATTCTCAGTGGGAACATGCAATGGTATAGCTCTGCTGGAAAATGCTTCAGTAGCTTCATAAAAAACTAAATATGCAATACTCCATGACCCAGAAATTGCACTCCTGGGCATTTAACCCAGGGCAGAAACAAACAAAAACAAAAAACTTATGCTCACATCAACCTTGCACATGAAGGTTTATAAGAGTTTTAACTGTAATAGCCCAAAACTGGAAACCGTGCAGGGCCACTTCAATATGTCAATGTTAAACCACGGACTACTTTTCAGCAATAAAAATAAAACTACTGATACAACAACCCTAAATGAATCTCCAGAGAATTATGATGAGTGAATATATCCAATCCCAAAAAGTTACATACCGTAGGATTCCATTTATATAACATCCTTGAAATGACAGAACTTTGGATGTGGATTAGATTCGTAGCCTCCATGGGTTAAGGAGGTGATAGGGGCAAGACAGAAATGGATATGACCATCAAAAACATGTAAGGGAAAGATGGAAATGTTCTGTATCTTGACAGTATCACTGTCAACATCCTGGTTGTCATATTATACTAAATTCCGCAGCACATCACGCAGGGAGAAACAGAAACAGCTACACAGGATCTGTATTATTTCTGCATGTCAATAGCAGGGCTGCACTTACAATGGCATAGCATACTACAATCACCTAAAAAGAACTGATTTTTTTTTAAAAGATACTAGGATAAAGAAAAGGAAGCTTGACCTTCAGTAATATCTGAAAATTGAGTAATTCTTCATTAACACAATACAAAATATGTTTAGAATCTTTTACATCCAAACAAAAACACAAAATAGAAAAAAAGCAAAACCTTACACTATTTACTTCTTTGAGTCGTGAACTGTTTCCAACATTTAATGGTGACACTGAGTTTCCTGGAGAGAGAAAACATAAAAGTCAAATATTACTTTATTCCTGAAAATATACAATATCATAATAGATACTCAAATAACAAAGCTATACCATAATAGCCTTAAACCTACACTACAAATAAGCAACAACCTACTTTTTCTAATGAAAAATAAGGATTTGTTTGAAACTTAATTACTATTCCTCTTATAGTGAATTTATCTCCATTCACTGAGGCAGCAATTCTCAGACTTTTTTGAACCCTGAACTCATTTACACACTTAGAAATTATGGAGAACCTCAAAGAGATTTTGTTTATATGGCCTATGTCTGTCAATATTTACCAATATTAGAAATTAAGGGGCGCCTGGCTGGCTCAGTCAGAAGAGCATGTGACTCTTGATCTCGGGATCATGAGTTCAAGCCCCACACTGAGCATGGAGATTATTTAAAGAAAAAAAATGTAGGGGCACCTGGTGGCTCAGTTGGTTAAGCATCCAACTCTTGATTTTGGCTCAGGTCATGATCTCAGAGTCCTGAGATTGAGCCTGCGTGGGGCTCTGTGCTGGGTATGAAGCCTGCTTAAAATTCTCTCTCTCCCTCTCCCTCTGCCCCTCCTCCCCATAAAAAACTGTTAAAAAGAAATTAAAATTAGAAATTTTAAACTTCTAAAAATTAAAAACATTTATTTAAAAATAAATGCACTACGTTGACATGATTTTTGTTTTTAAAGCAACTTCATTTTCCAAAGCAAAAAAAAATTGTGAGAAGAGTAGCACTGTTTTACATTTTTGTAATGTTTGATTTAACTCATGGTAGTTGGATTCACATACCTGCTTTTGCAGTCAATCCCCTGTGTTGCTTTGGTTGAAGTCTATGAAGAAAATCTGGCCTCTCACAGATATGTGGTTGCAAAAAGTAGTATTTAATAACAGCCTTCTCAGATAATTATGGGTATTTTCCTTTAACATCATGCCAAAACTCAAGTCATAGCTTGAGGGGTAGTTGCAATGTGGAATCTAAAACTTTTTCATAATGTGACATTGGAATCCACTGATTTATCTTGCACTTTAAGTAGATTTTTACCCATGCATAACTGGGCAACATCATGCATTGGTCATTTGGGTAAGACTGAGAAACTCTGAGTTATGCAGATCTTCCAAATGTGGACAGATTTCATTACACGATATTTTAAAAATCATGTGTGTTAGTTAATATCACCACGCATCTCACTGGAAAAGTCTAGGTATTGAGAAGCTGTCACACAGAGTGGCAGATATGGGTTTCCTGAAATTCTCATTTTTGCTCAAAAGCTTGAATTTTATCATTAGCAACAAAATACTGTCAGGTGTTTTCCTTGAAGTGACAGGCTCACTTTGTTCATTTTTGAGAAAATGAAGGCTAGATACCTGAGTAACTAGCATTTGTCGTTCTTTTCAAGTAAAAATGATGTTCCAAGAAAAAATTTCCGTACATACAGCTTACAACTCAATCACACACACACTTTTCCTACTTCCCTATGAAGCAGAAGTTAGGGGTAATTCCTATTTTCTTACACAAAATACTAAAAATATCTGTACACAAGTGTCAAGATTTAGTAGTAATTCTTAGTGCTTTGTCAAGGACAGCCCTCAGTAAGGTTCTGGCTTTGTCTTAACCACAAGTTCACAGCAATGAAAAAACCCAATGACCACTGGCCCAGGCAGGGAGGAGCTAACGAGGCATATTATTGGTTTACCCACCTTTGCTTTTGCACCATCGGTGTAAAGTCAGCACAACAAAAAAGGCAAATGATACTTTAGTATTATCGGGAAAATAGTTTTGACCTCTTGGGAAACCCCAGAGGCCCAAAGGCCACACACCAGAACTACATCACCATAACAGTAAAAGATCACATCCGATATACACTCACCAGGCCTCCCCTCCCCATTCAAAACCAGGGTTTTGGAATTAGGACTAAAGCAACAATTTTTTAAAAATCTAATAAAACAATTTAATATCTTACTGTATCTTTGTGAGCATACGATTTGCATAGTATTTTTTAATATGCCAATCTTTAAAAAGGCAGAGTATGTCCTTTCTACATTCCTAGTACAGTTCTCCCATTGTGGGGGGGGGAAAGCTCATTTGTAGACCTTCTCTCCTCCAGAATCTCTTTTGTGATGAAGCTATTTGGCACCTGGCTTTTGCTTCTAAATCTTTAAATGCAAATACTATATGGTAGCTATTTAGTTGTTCTGTTAATAGCACATGAATGTGTGATTACATACCTGTGATAAGCCAAAGAAACCACCAGAATCAAGAAGTAGTAAGCCTGTAGTTTTCACTCACCTGTTGACAACATCCTCCTGTCTCCTTTGGATCCAACCACCTCTCCATTGATGCTGTTAGGGTTTGAAGATACTGAATTGTCTTCCTGACTAGCCAAATACTGTTTGGTTTGCTCACACAGCAAAATATTGTTCTTTTTATTTCCATTCTCTGGGCTTTTCAACCGGAAATTAGGGTGGTTAGCATGTGCTCCAGGACTTCTTAAAGAATCACATGGTGGAAGCTTGTTTTCATTTTTTTCAAAATTAAATGGCTCTGTCATTTTACAAGTAGATGCCTCCAAATTATTTCTTGACATCATATTATGTGGCAATTTAACATTCAAAGAAGTCTATGGAAAGAAGTGTATTTAGAAGGCAATTTTTAATTACAAAAATAGAAGTATTGCAGGCCCAGGTGATTTCTTTTTATGTAACAAGTAATGCTCATGAATAATTCCAAAGCAGAGTTAACCATGATATCACAGCCTGGCCTAAAGGCACAAGAAACAGAAAGATTCTCTATCTGTAAGTACAAGCTCCCAAGTTTCACACAATTCAACCACAGACAAAAGACTAACTCAAGAGACATCAAAAGAGTAATCTCAGAATGCAACACCATTTTTTACTTTACAAAGCTTTTGAAACAACAGAATAAAAAAGGACTTTCATGTTTTAAAAAGAAATATTTCCAACCCAGAGCATGCAACTTAATGGTGAAATACAATAGAGGGTATTGTCTTAATCAGGTCATCACTTACCTTTCTAGCCCCTCAGAATCCCTCTACCCGCTCCTACTTTAGACACTAGGCTCCTGAATATGCTAAACCCAGCTCGCAATGCCCTCTCTCTTCCTCACTGGCCTGGCAAAGTCCTTCCCTCCCAGTCATCCTTCACGGTTTGCCTCAGCTGACCTCTGTTTGCTCTGTTTTTCCCAAGTCCTCTGCTTTGATAATCTCCAGCTGAGCTTCTATAAATTGTACCTTGTATCTACTGTTTTTAAGGACTTAACTGCATGCACTTTTCTGTGAAAATAAGGTACATGTATTATTACAAAGTGCCTCTGAGAAACCTCTATCCAGACTTTATCCTAGCTTGTTGTTTTCCTATTACTCTTAAAGAATACTAAGTGTCCTGCCCAAGGGAAGTAATAAAAGTGGACAACTTTTCTTCCTGAGGTTGTGACCTACAGCTTTGTCTGCTAACCACAGGTAAAACTGCCTATTGTCCCAAAACTGCTCAGGGGAAAAAAAAAAAAAGCCACAGAAAGCTAAACTGGTATGAGTAGTATCTAAATATTGTTTAACATTGTTTTAAAGGGAAGATAAAGAAATAGCAGAAACATCCTCCCTCCTGGTGTCCTAAAAGTTCCATATCATTTGCCTAATCCATGACAATACAGAAAAGATAACGAAATTAAAAAAAGAAAGAAAGAAAGAAATACACAGGCACACTCGAAGAGGGAAACTCTATAGGCCAGATCCTGGGAAGATCCCTAACTGAAGGCTGCAGATGGGCAGTTACAATGGGAGATCCTGCAGCTGCCAGGGAAAGCACACACATGGCAGTAAGCACACCCCCCCCCACACACACAAGGATCAGATCCAGTGAGAAGGAGAATGTTGGGTGCAGTAAGAGACAAATACTATGAAGTTACAAATGGAAAATAACTTCCAGGGGAAACTGGGTGGGGTTAGGAATACTGAGTAACTCCAATGTATAAGAAATATAAAGAATGCACATTAAAATATTAGGGTAACTATCAGAAGAACAAAAACAATGCATAATTTTAAAATTACAGAAGAAAAAATCTGTCTAACAGGAAAAAAAAATGATTGAGCATGGTCAATGGAAAACATCAAATAAGATGACAGAACGAAACCCAAGTAATCCAATTATCAATGATTTAGTCTCAATTAAAAGAGAAAAAGAGGGAGAAAAACATCCAGCTAGGTGTTATGCACAAGAGGCACACATAAAACAAAATTATATGGCAAGTCTGGAAATAATAGAACTAAAACATGTGCTATGCAAATAACCAAAAAAAAAAAATGGAATACAAATATTAATAGCCGATAAAAGAGAACTCAATTTTTTATGTGGATGAAAGAAACACTGGAAGAGAGCGATCAGCCAAGAATCAGTGAATCACAATGTCCCTAGATCTATAAAACAAACACTGATTAAAGGAGGAGAAATTGAGGCCACAATAAGGACACACCTGCCTTACACACTTGTCAACAGAGAGAAAACAAGTGATATTTTAGTACCATGATAAACTTGATCTAGTAAGGACCAATACAATCAAGAGCATTCATTTTTCCAACACTGGGCATATTGGACTAGAAAAGCCATCTCAACTAACTCCAAAAACACTAAAGCCATGCAAAAACACGTTCACCACAGTATACAAATCTCCATCTCAAGTTTTGCTTCCTAGAGAATCAGCCTACAACAACCACATGACCAGGTGAAGGGTTTTATTTTTGCTCTTAAAAGTGGTAAAATATCACAAAGGAACTAGCAAACATGACTATATGAAACAAAAGATTACAAAAAATAGCAAAGAAGCCAGAAAATAAAGATTAACACAAAGATGGAAAATTCAATATCAAAATTTTAAAAATGTGGGATAAACAGTAAAAACATTCAGATACTGTAGCAGACAATGTAACCGACCCAAAGGCCATCTTCTACCTCTGATTTGCCAGCTTGAGTTAGAGACAATACTGGCCATAATCATTCTTCTGAGCAGAATTTCTCAGAAAGCTCTGTCCTTTCCTGATGAACAGGAACAGACTTGGCTGCAGGATCCTTCACCCCTTTCTTCCTGTAACGTAATCAGGAAGCAATAAGCAAAAAGGAAGAGAGCACACCCTAAGGATGGTAGAGCGGAAAAGCGAAAGCATCTGATGTCTCTGGCGGTATCCTTGAGTAGGAACACCAGCCCTGATCTTCCTATGCTTAGATTCACTGTGGCATCAAATTAACCCAGGGGTTTTCTGTTATTTGCAGCCCAACTGATACAGATACCAATAAAATGTGAGCAAAAGGCATGAATAGAATGCATAGAAGATGAAGATTAGTTGATAAACATAAGGGGGAAAACCTTCAACCTCATTTGTAATAGAAAAATCAAATTAAATAATTATGTATTATATTCTGCCCAGTGTGGGTGTGATTAAAAAGGACACTCACTATTGGGCCTCTGGGTGGCAAAGTCGGTTAAGCGACAAACTCTTGATTTCAGCTCAGGTCATGATCTCAAGTTTGTGAGATTGAGCCCTGCATTGGGCTCTGTGCTCAGTGCAGAGTGCTTGAGATTCTCTCTCTCTCCCCTTCCCTCCACCTACTCACAGGAAGAGGTGCTTGCTCGAAGGCTCGCTCTCTCTCTTTCTCTCTCATATAAATAGATAAGGGGCACCTGGGTGGCTCAGCTGGTTAAACGTCTACCTTCAGCTCAGGTCATGATCCCAGGGTCCTGAGATCCAGCCCCCAGGTCTGGCTCCCTGCTGAGCAGGGAACCTGCTTCTCCCTCTCCCTCTGTCCCTCCCCCCTGCTCATGCTCCCTCTCTCTCCCTCTCTCTCTCAAAATCTTAAAAATAAAGATAAAATCTTTGGAAAATAAAATGGAGACTCATTGCATTGAATATAAATTAGTATGTTCTTATGGGGAGACAATTTGGATATACATACATATACACACCTGCATGTATATATGTCTATAAATATGTATTTTTTAAAGATTTTATTTATTTTTCAACAGAGAGACAGTGAGAGAGGGAGAAGCAGGCTTCCTGCTGAACAGGGAGCCCAATGCAGGGCTCGATCCCAGGACCCGGGGATCATGACCTGAGGTGAAGGCAGACACTTAATGACTGAGCCACACAAGCGCCCCTATAAATATATATTAAGGTATATATGTATTTTTTCTTTTCCTTCAATATATATTTATTTTAGAGAGAGAGAGAGACACTCAAGTAGACTCCATGCTGAGCAGGGAGTTTGACAAGGGGCTTGATCTCATGACCTGAGCTGCAACCAAGAGCTGGACACTTAACCAACTGTGCCACCCAGGCACTCCAGGTATACATATATTCTTAAAAGTGTTCTAGCCATTCAGCCAGTAACTCTATACCTAGAAATCATCCCATTAAAATAATCCTAAGCATTGGGGTGCCTAAGTGGCTCAGTCAGTTAAGCGTCCAACTCTTGATTTCGGCTCAGGTCATGATCTCAGTGTTGTGAGATCAAGCCATGTGTCAGCTCCATGCTGGGCATGAAGCCTGCTTAAGATTCTCTCCCTGTCCCTCTGTCCCTCTGCCCCTGCCCCCACTCCTTCTCTCCCCTCTCAAATAATAATAATAATCCTGAACATCAAAAAAGCCTATTTAAAATAGTGGAAAAAAATTAGAGAAAAAAGTTAACTGTGATACCTCTACTAGACAGAATATTAACACTACCATTTAGAATCCTAGTTTTCAAAAACATCGTAAAACATTGTAAGAATAGCAAATGAAAATCAGAAACACTGTATAATAACTGCAAAAAAAAAAAAAAAAAAAACCCCAAATAAAGAAAAATAAATAAAAAAAATTAAATTTTAAAAGAGTGTTATGGGGAAGTAGGTTGACAAAAGCAATTTTTAGTCTTTTTCATTTCAAATTATGTTTTTTTTTTAAGATTTGACAGAGAGCACACGCACGAGTGTGCAAACACAAGCAGGGGGAGAGGGTGAGGGAGAGGGAGAAGCAGGCTCCCCACTGAGCAGGGAGCAGATGCGGGGCTCGATCCCAGGACCCTGAGATCATGACCTGAGCAGAAGGCAGACGCTTAACCAACCCAGGTACCCCTCAAATTATGCTTAAAAATGAATTACTTTAATAGAAAAAAGCATTTTAAAGATTAAAATATTAATATTGCATTTAAATTAGGCCTATTTTTCCTCATGTGGCTAATTCTAAATCAAGTAAAGGATCAATATTTAAACCACAAAACTAGGATATAGTCCTTTTCTCAAGACACCAGTGGGACCCTCAATACACAACAGGTAACTCCTGAAATAGCCTTTCCTCTGTCCTTATTTGGTAGGGCTGACAGTCAATCCACAATCAGCTCCTTTTCTATCCTGTAGCACAGTTAGCTATAGACAGTTATGTCTGTGTTCTGGATTATTTTAAGCACCTTGAGTGCAGAAACCAGGTTTTATTAGAAACATTAACAAAAAAAATACCCTGATTTCTCATGGCACCTACCATGTTTTGTACAATGAGGCATTCAAAAGATAATTGTATGACAAAATAATTAAAATGTACTATTGCACTGTTTTCATGACAATCTGGACAGTGAAAATGAAATTCACTGTCTGAAATTACATGTGGCAGTCTTAAATGGAGAATTACATCACGTTATGAGGGTTTCTGAAATTTAATAGCAAAACTTCAAGTCTTATATCCACTCTTCCAAAGTCCAAAAATTAGTAAATAAATTTGACTTCAGAAAAAACAAGTCTTAGAAGTTTAAGCAGCAATTAAAAAGGATTTAAGCTTAAAAAGAGCTCCACCTAGAGTGGAATATGTAGGTTAGAAAGACACCTCACTTGCCTCACCCTATTCAGGAATTTTCATTACAATGCCCAGGGCAAATAGATGTGTAGGCCTGTTCTATAACTAGAAGCTTCTAACTTCTTTAATTTTGGACAGCCAACTGTACTGCACTCTTCTTTATGAAATGGTTCACTTCCCAACTGGCGGACTCCTGTTGCTGTTTCCATAACTTTTCAAATACCTGAGATGTCTACCATATCCACTTTCCTCCAGGTCCTTCACCAGTTGATGTAACACCTTCCAGGGTCCTCACAAGTCTGGACTTTCTCTAGTTCATCAGAAACCCTCACATAGACATCCTTCTCCTAACTGAGCACAGGACTAAAGATGAGAGCCAACAGCCAGTCAGCAGAATCATCATACTACCCCTTACTTTGAAAACTACCTACTTAAAATTATGCACTAGCTTTTGGAGTAGCAACCAGGACTACTGTGAGTACACATAAAACTTGCAGTTACCTAACATCTTTTGGAATTTAATTTTTAAAAATGTGTTTATCATATAAAGATTGCCTTTTTTCTTTTGATTTACAGTCCTATGAATTCTAACCCATGTATTTCAACGTTAAAAAACAGCCATAAGAAAACTGCAATTATCCCTACTTGGCTTCATCCTGTGTCAACCACTGGGTGTATCTGAATCTTGAGTGGACAGACACTATTCCATAATGCTGTGCTTCCCAACCTTGGGCTGCTGACTTCTGGTATTCAGGTACAGGTGTGTTACAGACATCGCTGCAAGGGTCATGATACCTCATGGGCTAGCTAATCTTACCCAGTTTTAAAACAAGCAGTTTCCCCTATATACAATCTACTGTTTTTTTACATGCTACTGGTGACGAATTAAAATGTATTTATAGGGGCGCCTGGGTGGCTCAGTCATTGGTCGTCTGCCTTTGGCTCGGGTCATGATCCCAGGGTTCTGAGAGCAAGCCCCGCATCGGGCTCCCTGCTCGGTGGGGAGCCTGCTTCTCCCTCTCCCACTCCCCGTTTGTGTTCCTTCTCTTGCTGTGTCTCTCTGTCAAATAAAATCTTTAAAAAAAAAAATGTATTTATAATCATCCCCAAATCCAAATTAGTTATATATTTCCTTAACACAAGAGTTTAATTAGGAGGGTCCCCAAATTCCTTCATGTTAAAGGGATCACTGATGTAATAAAAGACCAGTGGAATGGAAGTAACTGCTATAGTTCTACAGGCAAACAGAAGGCCTTGGCTTTGTATTGTCCTTTTGTTCTGTGCTTCATGATCTGACACCAATAAAATGTGAAGCTCCCGAAGGGGCAAACCCTTTCTTGCACTCTCTTGGAATCCTGTTGCCCCTCCACCATCTGGCCAAGAGCATCCCACAATACACCTGCAACCAGTGACTGTAAGCCCTCTCCTTCCTTCTCAGAAGAATAGAAGCTAGAGTAAAATTAATTCTTAGCACAGTGAATTAATTCCTTTAATACCAAAAGTACTTGCAGCAGATACATAGCTATAATTTTCTTTTTCTTCTCTAATGTTTGCTTTTGTTTTCCTGGTAACCACACACATTCAGAAAGAATGGCTACTCAAAGGAAACATTCAGTTTTTTGGGGTTTTTTTTTTTAAATTTATTTAAATTCAATTAATTAACATATAGTGTATTATTAGTTTCAGAGATAGAGCTTAGTGATTCATCAGTTGTATATAACACCCAGTGCTCATTATATCACGTGCCCTCCTTAATGCCCATCACCCAGTTACCCTATCCCTCCAACCTCCTCCCCTCCCGGAACCCTCAGTTTGTTTCCTATGGTTAAGAGTCTCTTATGGTTTGTCTCCCTCTCTGATTTTGTATTATTTTTCCCTCCCTTCTCCCATGCTCCTGTTTTGTTTCTTAAATTCCACATGAGGGAAATCATAATTGTCTTTCTCTGCTTGACTTATTTCACTGAGCGTAATACCCTCTAGTTCCATCCACATCATTGCAAATGGCAAGATTTTTTTGATGGCTGAGTAATAGTCCATTGCATACATATACATTTTCTTTATCCATTCATCTGTCGATGGACATCCGGACTCTTTCCATAGTTTGGCTATTGTGGACATTGCTGCAAACCAAAGAGATAAAGGATCTGTACTCTGGAAACTATAGAATATTCATGAAAGAAACTGAGGGAGACACAAAGAAATGGGAAAACGTTCCATGCTCATGGACTGGAAAAACAAATATTGTTAAAATGTCTATGCTACCCAGAGCAATCTATACATTCATTGCAATCCCTATCAAAATACCATCAACATTTTTCACAGAACTGGAACAAATAATCCTAAAATTTGTATGGAACCAGAAAAGACCCCAAAGAACCAAAGGAATGTTGAAAAAGAAAACCGAAGCTGGAGGCATCACAATCCCAGACTTCAAGCTCTATTAAAAAGCTTTAATCATCAAAACAGTATGGTACTGGCACAAAAACAGACACATCGATCAATGGAACAGAACGGAAAACCCAGAAATGGACCTCAGCTATATGGTCAACTAATCTTTAACAGAGGAAAGAATATCCGATGGAGAAAAGACAGTCTCTTCAAATGGTGTTGGGAAAATTGGACAGCCACACGTAGAATGCAACTGGACCATTTTCTTATACCACACACAAAAATAAACTCAAAATGGATGAAAGACCTAAATGTGAGACAGGAATCTATCAAAATCCTAGAGGAGAACACAGGCAGCAACCTCTTTGACCTTGACAGCAGCAACTTCTTAGGAGACATGTCTCCAAAGGCAAGAGAAACAAAAGCAAAAATCAACTTTGGGACTTCAAGATAAAAATCTTTTGCACAGCAAAGGAAACAGTTGACAAAACCAAAAGACAGCTGACAGAATGGGAGAAGATATTTGCAAATGCTTTATCAGCTAAAGGGCTAGAATCCAAAAATCTATAAAGAACTTATCAAACTCAACACCCAAGGAAACATTCAGTTTTAAAGCCATGGAACTCAATGGTTCAGCAGAACATGAGCTTTAAAGTGGGTCAGACCCAAATCTGAGCAGAGTCTCATCTTCCTCATTTAGCTATGCTATCTCAGGCAAAATCACTTCATCTTTCTTGGATTCAGTTTCTGTAAAATGTTGCCAATCTTAGTAACTTCCTCATAACTCTGAACTGTGATGATTAAATTCAAGAATGTATGTAAACTACTTAGCGCAGTGACCGGTGCTTACTAAGTTCTTCGGAGGCAGCTATTAAACTTTACTTTTAAACCACAAAGAATTTCTTCCTTTCATGTGTAACTACTTTGCACACTGAAATAATCTGAGGATTAAAGCATTCTTTCTTCCTTTATTCCTCCAGGTAAGTAAGGGAGACCGGAGCAGATGAAGTAACTTGCCAACCCCCTCAGCGCAAGGGCCCTTACACAGCTGAGCTGAACATCCAGGTCCGATTCCTAGGCCATGCCACTTCCCATTCAATACCCTGAGGGCTCAACAAGGGAACTAGAAGCAGCTTCTCCTACTCTAGAGGCCAACAGGGCCAACGTATTTATATCAGGGACCCAAGTGCCAAGAAATGCGATTGGCACAGAGCAGACACGCTACAAACATGCAACGTGAACCAGAGCCGCTTTACCCGTACCTAGCCAAAGCCATGGTGCATCCACCTTTCCTACAGAAGGTAGGAAGTGTTAGTGTTGTTTGCACTGCAGCTTTGAGTTAAACAAAAGCACTGACTGAATCCACAAACTAGATTCTTTCAGAGACAAGAGCAAAGAGCTCCTCTATCGGGATGCCAGCGGACGTTCACATTTCGGAGAGTCGTGCCTGGAAGTACTATTTTCCAAACCTACTACAGGGCCCCCCTTTACCCAGGGGCTCAATTCTCACTTCTCTTGCCCCTCCCCCACCACAACCTTCAACCCTAGACCTGCCCTTCCCCAGCCAAGGCTCCAAGGGCTCCTCCACCCTTCCATCCTCTCTCCACTTCCAGGCCCCCGGTGCCCGCTCAACGCCCGACCTCAACGTCCAGCGCCCAACGTCCGGTCGCCAACGACCGAAGCCCCGCAGCCCTCACGCAGTCCCTTTCGCTCCCTGCCACGCGCCTTGGGAACCCTGACCTGGTAAGAGGCAAAAGGGCCGCTGACCCCGACCCGTCTCTGAAGGCTGGCCGTGGTGGCGTCCACTGGTGCCCGGCAGCCTCGCCGCCCAGACGCGCTCTCCGCGTTCACCTCACCTCCAATGGCTAGCTCTGCGCCAGCGCGGCGCCTGCGCAGTCCGCTCCCACGTGCACCCTGCGACGCCCACGCACATCCTCCGCGCGCTGCCTAAGCCGCGCTGTGCCCCGGGGGCGGGGGGCGTCGCTGTGCTCCAGGGTTCCGTGCTCGCAAAGTTTCTCCGCCGAGACTATATAGTTATTCCAGCTGCTTCTAGCAATGTAGCCCTGCGACCTCGGATGGAGTTCAAGCTCAAAGATGCAGACGGTGTCTCGGTAATGGTCACTTCGGTCGCATTAACCACTTAAAGTCTTACAGGGTTTTTCAAATTAATCCGCTAACTCTGCCTGAAAAGTAAATACAGGTGATCACTTTTTCCCTGACTAAGCACACCTGGTTATATGTTGGGGCCGCTCAAATATTTCTAAACCTTTTTTTGGAGGGGACTAGGGACCTTTCAAACAAATTCGGGAGAAAAATGGTACCCCCATGTATTTATCAACTAGTTTCAACGTTGTCAACTCACGGTCAGTCTTGTCTGCATCCGTACCCCCCACACACTTCTCCCATTGTTTGGAAGCAAATTCTGACTTGAATCTTTTTTTCTTTGTAATAGTTTTTTTTTAAGAACAGTTTTAGATAATTGAGAATTGAGAAGATAGTACAGAGTTTCCCAGATTAACCATACCCAGTTTCCCTATTATCCCTATTACATTAGTAGGGTACATTAACTACAATTAAGGAACCAATATCGATACATTATTACCGAAGTCCAGAGTTTATCTAGATTTCCGCAGTTTTTACCTATTGTCCTTTCTCTGAGCCAGAATTCCATTCAGGATACCACATTATTACATTTAGTTGTCATGTCTTCTTAGGCTTTTCTTGGCTGTGGCAGTTTTTCAGACTTTCCCTGTTTTGGTGATCTTGATAGATTCCAGGAGTACTGGTCAGGCATTTTGTAAGATGCCCCGCTGTTGGAGTTTGATGTTTTTCTAATGATAAGACGAGTTAAGGGTTTTGGGAAGGAAGGCTATAGAGGTAAAGTGCCATTTATACAGCACCGTATCAAGTGTACATCCTGTGAAAATGATTCATGACAGTTGACATTTTCCACCTGTAGGGAGCAGGATGGTGTCACTCGTGTCAAGTAGTGATATAATCAGAAAAGAAGCCAAGGATATTGCAGCTAAGACCAAATATCACCAAAACCAGTATAGACTGGGAGTACCAAGGACTATAACCTGTAAGGCCTAGAAGAACTAGGAGCTGATAATCACTAGAGACAAAAGAGGCCTGCAAAGGCACAAGACTGATTAAACTCTTGTAAAAAGAGGATTTCTACAGCAAACTGCCAGACTCTCTAGACACTGACCCTTCCTCATCTGACCACATTAAAAGGCAACTGCTGTGGACTGTGCCTGATTGATCTCTGAACATAATAGAGATCCTCCACTTTTAAAGATTTTTTTTTTTTTTTAATTCATGAGAGACAGAGTGAGAGAGAAAGGCAGAGGGAGAAGCAGGCTCCCAAGGAGCAGGGAGCCCGATGCGGGACTCGATCCCAGGACCCTGAGATCATGACCTGAGCCGAAGGCAGACGCTTAACCATCTGAGCCACCCAGGCGCCCGAGATCCTCCACTTTTAAACATATTAAGCAGTAAGTGCCTAGAGCTGGCCTAGACCTGACCAAGTCCTCATCGTAACTGTGCTCACAGACTGACTTGGTTTGATTCATTAAGTTCTTTTTTTTTTAAATTTTATTTATTTATTTGACAGACACACAGCGAGAGAGGGAACACAAGCAGGGGAAGTGGGAGAGGGAGAAGCAGGCTTCCCGCTGAGCAGGGAGCCAGATGTGGGGCTTGATCCCAGGACCCTGGGATCATGACCTGAGCCAAAGGCAGACACTTAATGACTGAGCCACCCAGGTGCCCCTGATTCATTAAGTTCTTACCCTTATTGTATCTTGTTTGTTGCATAACTTTGTATTGTACTTTGTGTGATGTGTATGAAGCCAAATTAAATGCACAGTGAAATGTCTTTGAGTTTAGAATCCTGAACCTGCTTTCAATTGTATTAACCTTACTTTATGAATGAATAAAGCTGACCTTGCAGAAAGACACAACTCTTGTACACACCTTTATAACATACTCGAGACACCACCACCTGACTAGTGTTCTTCAGGTTTCTAAAGTTACTCTTGTTTTCCCTCCCTTTGCATATTATACACTTTGGAAGAAAGTTATTACACACAGTCTACACCTAAGAAAGAGAAGTTATGCTCCCCCTCCTTAAGGGCCAGATACCGAAATTATTTCAAATTTGTTTACATAGATTTGTCTCTTCTCCATTTATTAATATATTTGATCATATATACTGTATATGTATTATTATGAACTCATGTTTATTTTATACTTTAGGTTATAATCCAACACTACCTCATTTCCTTGCTCAAATTTTTCCAATTTTGGTCATTGGGAGCTCTTTGAGTTGGCTCTTGTTATCCTTTGACATATTTCCATCAATGTGGGGTTGTTTTTATTTTTATTTGGGGGATTTTTTTATCACTTTTACTTTTGGGGATATTATATCTTGTTATCTATACATATTTATGTATCTTTAAAAGATAATAACTTTTAAAAGCAGCACCAAAACTTAACAATTAACAATTTAACATTTTCTTAACTTCTGAATATCATGAAATTAGTGTTTAAAATATCTGGAGTCTCAAATGATTTTTAATAATTGGTATGTTCAAATCAGGCTCCAAACAAGATCCTATATTTGTTTTCAGTGATGTATTTTAAAAAGATATTTCTTTTTTTTTTTAAAGATTTTATTTATTTATTTATTTGAGAGAGAGAGAAACAGCACAAGAGGGGAGAGGGTCAGAGGGAGAAGCAGGCTCCCTGCTGAGCCGGGAGCCCGATGTGGGACTCGATCCCAGGACTCCGGGACCATGACCTGAGCCAAAGGCAGTCGCTTAACCAACTGAGCCACCCAGGCGCCCAAAAAGATATTTCCTTTTAATCCTTTTCTTGTAATTTATAAATTGAAGTAATGGCAGTTTTTCTTAAGTTCAACTGTGAGCATATCCCCTCTGGCAAGTATACTTCACAGGTGGTATTGTGTTCCTCTGTAGCATCACATCAGAAGACACTTAATATCTAGTTGTTTCTTTTTGGAGGATACTAAAATTGATCTAGCAGGTTCAAGTGATGTCAGTCCCATCTACCCATTATAAAGTTTTCCGCGGGCTTTTTGTCTAATGATTCTAGACTCACTGATGATTGTTACCTAAATCCATTATTTCATTAGGGTTTGCAAACTGCTGATAGTCTGTTTTCTGCATTTATTATCTGGAATTCTATAAAGAACTTTCCCACATTGACTATTTGATTGAGCTTCAGTTTGTAACAGGAAAGTTAGGATGCTTGATTCTTTTATCAGTTTTCAGACTGTGATGATTCTTTGGCATCTTCCAAAGGTGACCAGTGATGTTTTAAAAAAATCAACACACATTAATTTTTGACATAGAAGAGTCTCAAATGCTGTTATTATTTTTAATGTTAAATTGTCCTTTGACCAGTGGGCACACTTTTGAATTGTCTCCTGAGTCTTTGACACAACTCCTATTATTTTTCTTCTTTGCTTTCTGATACATATATCTTAGACTTTCTTGCACCTTTCCTGCTCCAGACTTAGAATCAGTCCCTGATTTCCAAGGAGAGTCCAAGTGACTTTTTGTGGGAAATTATATTTAGAAATGATGGGGGATAGGGGTGTGTATTGTGCTGATTGTTATTCCAGGCCTTTTTAGTGGACACTTTTAATGAAAAAAAAAATACCATGAGTTCATACTGATATTTCTAAATTCAAATTTAGAATTGCAGAATTTTTACTTAATTTCTTTGATTTTGTATTTGTATTTCCTTTCTCTAACAATGAAAATCGTGGTATCCAGAAACAATTATTAAATGCTTTAAACTAATATATATATTTCAGAAATAACACTGTGAAGGTTATTACTAACAATATGAGCTGTGAAAAAGGCTTACATTTTTTCCCCCTTGGAAAAATATATCTCACTAGGAAAGTTTGGTCGATTGACTGTTTTAAAGTCAATTTATTACTTCACTGTCAAAAACACTTTAACTGCAAAGTATGTCTCACTGCAGTATTTTCATTTGAGGGAGGTGCCGTATCCTGTTGAAAAGGAAAGAGGAATAAAGTGACATAACGTTGATTATTTTAAGTGATTTCCCCCCCTAGCAGTTAGCGTCAAAGAAGCTTAACAGAACAGGAACAAGCTTTGCTTTACAAACTCTCACGTTGACAACTTGACAGAATTGACTACTTTCACTCATGAGTTGGATGAGTAGGAAGTCCTAAACCAAAGAACATCACTGGACAGCGTAGATTTCAATTCGCAGATTGAAACTTCCCCTTATCTGGACCCGATTAGGCAACTGTATTCAACACACTTTTTCCTCCAATACACTTTTTGTTGCTAATTATTGAGTAGCTCCTGCATGTCAATCCCCACAATGCGAACCGGGACACCCAGCCGGGAGAGGACACTTCCCGCGCTCAAGGCGCTCACAGCCTGGTGCCAGGGACGAACGCACGAACAGTTTATTATTAAACAATGGCAGTGTGTGCCAGGTTGAAGATACGAACGCGGTGTTATGGAAACCCCCAGAATCTCTCCCAGGGTTGAATTGTCAGAGGGACAGGTAGGCTCCTACTGCTAATTCCGCCTACGTCAGGTGCAAGGTTTGCGCATCAGAGCTGGGAAGTCACAATTTCGAATTCTTTTATTGCTTTATACCCCTGACTAATATGAGAAGAGTCAAAGAGTGAGGTGGGTTTATACCCAATGAGAACGTCCTACAGAAAGAACAGGCTTAGGGTGGGAGTGGCGTGAGAGACAGGACGGGACTAGCAGGATTGCTGGCTAGCCGACTCAGTCGAGGCGTAGGTGCCCAGCGAATGTGAGCGCCCGGCTGGGCCCTACGGGGGCAGGAGGCGGTGCGGCCCCGGCCCCGCCCACCGCAGACAGGTTACACTGGCTCCAAGGTGCGTCGCGTCACACCGCCCGCGCCTCGCTGATTGGCTCCTCCAGGGAGCCCCACCCCCTCAGCTGTAGTGGGGCCGGATTCAGCGTCGCCGCCATCTTTGTTGATGTGTCAGCTCCGCGGGGGTTTGGGGAAGCCGTGGCGGAGGGAGCGTGGTGTCGGGCTTGTCCCTGGTCGCTGTTCCCCCCCCCACCTCCTGGTCTGCTGGACCCCGCTATGGAGAAATTAGGCCCTGAGCCGTAGCTTCAGCGGCCTCGTTAGGGGTGCGGCCTGAAGCTCGGAGAAGTGGGGTGAGTGCTTGACGGGCGCCCGGAGCCGACCGCAGTCGCGGTGGCGGCGCGGAGGGACTGCCCACCTCCCCCGCGGTTCTGCAGGTCCTGGGTCGGCTCTCCGCCTGGCCTCTCTCGCGGGCAGTGGAGGCCGGCGAGCGCTGGGGGACGGAGTTAGGAATCCCTCCCTCTCCCTGCCTTGTTCCCTGGGTCCCGGGCCGACTGGAGAGGAGGCGGCCGAGGGATCTGCGGGGATCGGGGGCCGCGCCTCCGGAGCGGTGCTTGGAGAGCAGCTTAATTTGGGCCGATTGCCTGATCTCCCAGCGCGAACTGCAGCTAAGTCCCACTTGCTCGGCTATTTTTCACTCAGTTGCCTATTTCTCTTTCCGTTTTCAAGTTGACTGTTTTATGTTTACTGTTGTGGCGACTTTTTGCCGTCTTACCAACTCTTCCGTTACTGTGATTTTAAGTAACTTAAAGATGGTTCTTTGGGATTTTGGTTTTGAGAGATACTATTATTGGTTTTTATGTTGCCTTTTTTCCAAGGGCGTCAGGCATTTGATAAACCTTGGCTGGTAAGGATATTTCAAATTTGTGTCAATCAAACTTGTAACATGGGAAAGCCTCTTTTACGTTTCCCCCAGCAGCAAGACTGGGGATAGCGCAGGTGTAATTAATGCTTAGCTGTTAGCAATTTAACAACTGTAGCTAATATTCACATCTTCGTTTTGTTTAAAAAGGCCTGAATTTAGAGTCGGAGCATCTGGATTAGAATCTGCCTCTTTCACTTGATAGTTTTGTTACCTGTGAGGATTAGTATAGTAAAAATAATGGTGTATATAGTGCCAGGCATTTGGCAGTTTTCTTCGTGTGTGTGTTTGTGTTGTTCCTTGACGCCTAGCGTTTTTACTTCTTCCTAAATGATAGGCTGGAAGTTTTTGTAAGAAAAGTGTGCAGTAAGTCAGTGGAACAGTATTTCAAAAGGTGTGCTGGTAGTCATTAAAAAAAAAAGATTTAGTGTGTAGGTATGCAAATTGTGGGTGTAGCCTTCCTAACTACAAACTACACCTTCATATTTGCGGAGTTCATCTTGTGGGAAAGATTAAAGTTCAAGAGACATTCACGGTGAAACTGAACTATCTCCTTGTGAATAAAGTCTCTTCTCTGTACAGCTAGTTTTCAAATTTTATTCATCATTGCAAAAATAGAAAAGTGATGATTGGCCTCTTAATTTTATTTAAAATCAGTAAAGGTATTGAGTAGTTCACAAATCTTACAAAGAATTAAAACTCCTTTTTGCATTGTAGTAGGCAAACATATACTCAAGAATACCTGGAAATGCCTGGCTTGTGTTTATGTCTGTGTTTTTCCCTGGAAATGCATGGATTGTTTTTATGTTGATGTTATTATTTTTGAAACCTTGTCAAATTCAGAATACCAGCATATAAACCTAGAGATTTCTTTAAACAGTGAAGGTTCCAGAGGATGTCATTGGTATTTCAGAGTCTTACTGCTAACCTGAAAGGAGTGGTATAGCACAGTAACTACTCTGTGATCTTTTAGTTCCTTCACCCGTAAATGCAAGAGTTGTCCTTTAGTACTATTCAATGATAGCATAGCTGATGGCAATTTCTTAGTATATTCAGTTTAAAAACGTCTATTTACATCTATATGCTGACATCAGCAAGTGGGGTAAAACAGTACAGAATACTCTTAATGAAGAGATTAATAGGTCAAAGCAGCCTCTTTTAGAAATTAGAAAAATCATCTTTCCCTTTGAAGAATGACTAGTAATCTGTATTAGTTTTCCAAATTCATCTAACAATTTCATGTGAAAGAATCCTTGACCTCAAGTTCTGCTTTTTTTCTTTCAATAAAATTTAGGTTTTTCTTTTATCCCTTATTTCTGGCTTTAAATAATAAAGCCAAGGGGCACCTGGGTGGCTAAGTCAGCTAAGTGTCTGATTTATGCTAGGACATGATCTCAGGGTCCTGAGATTAAGGCAGCCTGGAGGTCACTACTCAGGCAGGACTCTGCTTCTCCCTCTTCCTCTCCATCTGCCCCTCCCCCAGCTTGTGCTCATGCTCTCTCAAATAAATAAAATCTTTAAAAAAATAAAGCTGATTCTTGAATTTCTCAAACATTCACTAGGCTTAGGGTATTGTAAATGTTATATTTAGTGTTTCAGGGCAACAGTAGGAGGATAGATCATTTAAATTTACAAATAACCCTCTAATCTTATATTTTTTCAGACTTCTTGAACTTTTTTAGCTACTGATATTTAAAAAATCTATTTGGACTAAGTAAACAAAAGGAAAAATATTGACATGAAGGGACAATAGACACAAAGTCAAAATTAAACCCACCAAAGAAAGTATTGATTGGATTGTGAGTATATTTGTCATTAGACATGAACTGATAGTCTGCTGTAGGGATGATTATGTAGTAAGTACTAATGAATAATGTTTTTGGTAAACTGTATCATACCATATTAACTGAACGCAGGCCAAAGGTAAGGTTTCAAAATTTAAACATTAACCAGAACCCCTTAATAGAAGGCAGACTTACAACTTACCTTTAATTTTTTTATTAGTCTTCCTTTTTGAAAAGGAAACTATAGGTCAATCTTTTTTTTTTCTTTTAATTTTCAGATTTGGGAAAATATTAGACAAAAATACTTTTTGTATTTCCTGAGACTCATTAAAGTTTATATAGTGAGTGCTCTACAGATAGCTTCAAAATAAGATTTTTGTATTAATAACTTTTTGCTTTAAAACTTAATAGAGTTATAAAATTGCATTGTCTAAGAGTAAACTGATAATATGACAGATAACTTGATAATGTGATAGATGGTATGGCCACTTACCTCTTTTTCCTGGAATCCTGATGGGCCATAATTTCTCTTTCTC
Organism: Neomonachus schauinslandi; assembly: GCF_002201575.2. Lineage (NCBI taxonomy): Eukaryota > Metazoa > Chordata > Mammalia > Carnivora > Phocidae > Neomonachus > Neomonachus schauinslandi. Next base: position 138,284,406 of record NC_058408.1, on the reverse strand, counting down.
TTGTTATCCTGTCACAGGATTTGGTACTATTTGGGGAGGGACTCCTGCTGCATCTGTTGCCCTGAGGTTTTTTTTTTTTTTTTACGATTGATTGGTTAATTGATTATTAGGAGAGAGAGCACGAGGGAGCAAGCAAGCAAGCACAGGAATGTGAGGGGCAAAGGGAGTGGGGGAGAGAATCTCAAGCCGATTCCAGCACTGAGTGTGGAGCCCCATGCAGGGCTTGATCTCAGGACTCTGAGATTACAACCTGAGCTGAAACCAAGAGCCACTCAACCAACGGCACCACCCAGGCACCCCTTGAGTCTGTCTTTCTGACATCTCTTTTTGTAATGTAATGCACATAACTGTAAAAATTACTCTGCCCTGAGTCTTAGGTGCAAAGCTAAACAAACCCCCACAGGGGTAATTGACCTTGGCTTCATACTCTTTTAACTGGTAGGATAAAGGCAACTTTTAAAATCTAGTGGTATGTTTCACAAAAAGGAAACTCATTAAGGTTAAATTTTACCTACAAACTTAATTAGAATGTGAGTACCATACAAAATATTTCTCCCTTTTGATAGAATTTAGAGTTCTTTGAAATTGCTAGCTTAGTCTTTTTTTTAGTTTTTAATCTGATTTGCATAAATTCACCTGTTAACTTCAGTGTCTGGTATTTTCATCATGTGAAACAAAGTTTTCATGTTTTTTTTTTTTTAAGATTTTATTTGACAGAGAGACACAGCGAGAGAGAGGGAACACAAGCAGGGGGAGTGGGAGAGGGAGAAGCAGGCCTCCTGTGGAGCAGGGATCCCAATGCGGGGCTCGATCCCAGGACCCTGGGATCATGACCTGAGCCAAAGGCAAATGCTTAACGACTGAGCCAACCAGGCGTCCCAGTTTTCATGTTTCTTACACAGGTTCCTTTCTATTAGTTTAAAACTATGTTTAAAAACTTTATCCAGGAATGTGTTTGTATTTTAAAGCTAACCTCCATCAAAAATCACTTACTTGGGATTGTGATCAGATTATGTTGGACTATGGATGCATTTTTGATGTAATTTATTGCTTCTGATTTTAATTGCCATATCAGAACCTTGTTAGAACTGGTCAGATAAATTATTCTTTTGTTCATGCTGCTTTTAAAGTTTATTTGGGGAATATGTGAAAAACCTTTTTAATGTGCTTGGCCTACAAAGGACAGTTAACCATTATAGTGAAGAACAGGAGTGCTCTCACAGACTCAACTTGCTTGTCTTAGTGGACATGATTTTAAGAAATATACAGGTGGTGTTTGAGATTCATATGGTATAGTTTGTAACTTAAAAATTTGTTGTTTGTTGTAAATAATATTTATGCTGAACTGAGCCAGATTTTTCTGTTGGATTTAAAACATTTATGTGTATCTTACATAGCTTCAGGGGGAACACAGACAGATGTTCATATTAAAATGCTGTAAACACAAAGAGTAAAAGATTTAAGATGGAGCTTTTTTTTTTTTTTTTTTAACATAGAGCTTTTATATATATTGGTCCACTATACCCGAACGTAAACTCCCTAACGGATGCGTGTTTTCTCTACTGTTGTGTTCCCAACGCATAGAACAGTGCCTGCACATAATATGAGCAGTACATGTTTGGTGTATTAATTAATAGTTCAGAAATGTATTTGTAACTTGGTACTTTTCTATGAGGCTTGTTTGTTTGATAACCTGTTGCCAAATATCTGTGGATTGGATTCATTTGTATTTGCAGTTTATTGAGTAAGCCTGTTTTTTTTTATTGTTTATACTGCTAATTACTAAGAAAAAAGGTAATTGTACTAAAAGCTGTTAAAGACAGTGTTTTTATTTGTAAGGCTCTTAATATGGAAATAATTTGGTAGAAATATGAGTTCTTGCATTAAGAAATAAAACAGAGGAGGATAATGATTGGCTTTAAGGCAAATAAAAAATGTTTCTTGACCAGTTGCCTACAGCTGATGAGCTCCAGTAAGAGCGAAACCAGTTCTCACTTCTCTGATACTGAAGTGTGAATTGGTCCTGTAGTACTGTGTCAGAAACAACTCTGAAAAAAAGTGCTTAAACTGAGAGGAATTTTGTGACTGTTAAGTTTTAAATATAGTATTTTCCTCTAATGAGTAAGAGTTGCTAAAAAGTCAAATAACCTGTATTTTTTTTAACCTCAAAAAAGGAATTGATGTAATCTGTATCTTTATATGTGAGTATGGATTTGATTTGTATAAGCTTCTTTTTAAAACAATCTTGTAAACAAATGTCTAGTTTTATATCCTGTCCCTTTAAACTACTCTTAGGCTATTGGATCCTCAGTAATTTTGATGACAACTCCTGTCCCCCAGAGAAAAAACTTGGACACAACCAGACTGGCCCACATCTGTATGGCCAGCTGGAGGCCCACAAGAGGACTCAGCTCACTGTTTTTTTTCCCCCTCTTTTTACCTGGTTAATTATGGATATAATCAAACTCATTGTGGTGCCTCTCCGCCCCCCCCCCCCCAGTCTTTTGCAGTTACTTAATCTTTGATGATGACTTTGTTGCATATATACACATAGATTTTCCTTAACCCATCTCCTTTTCCTTTTGTGTCCAACTAGTATTCATTTGAGCATCAGAAAACTCAGTTTGCAAGCTAAGTGGTTACCAGATGTCAATTTATGTGAAGACTTTTTCAAAGGTCAGGGGCATATTACTGATCAACAGTATAGAAAGTACTTGTCTTTTGAAGTTAAACTTAGTTTTCTTTAATTTACAAAAGGATAATATATAAAACAGTCTAAGCTGAGGTAATCATAAACACGGGCTTATTGTTTTTTTTTTTTTTTTTAACCTAGACGAATATTCAGAATGAGACAAGCTTTTATTGTTCTGCACATTACAAGTCTCAGATCATTGTAAACCCAGTGGACCCCACCCTCATTGAGAACTGAAAAGCATTTAATATTTGCAAGAATGAATGCAAATGTAGTAGAGAATATATTTGTTGATTTATTATCATTATTGCTGGAGATTTAAGAGGTTTGATTCAGTTCAGAGTGATGTTCCCCCTTGCCAGTACAGAGGTCATTTAAAAGACTGTTCAGAAGTGTCACAGGGAAGGCTGTGACTGTGTGCTTAATGAGTGTAAATGCAGTATGTTTTCATTTACATGAGAGTATTTTTGTACTTACAATGAGAAAATTTGGAGGAAGATGAGGTGTTAAAATTGGACCTTTAAGTATAATTAGGCTTTGGATAGACTGAAGAGAAGGACATTCTAGATGGGAGCAAAGCCATGGAAATGTTAATGTGCAGATTGGAGGAATCTTGAGTAGACTGGTCAGGGACTGGCAGATTATAGCAAAGTCCTAGGATTTTAGGAATGTGTTGAGAGAGAAGACTGGGAAAGTAGTATGATTGGTTTACTGAGGAATTGCAACTCTGAAGTGTAAACATAAAATGGTTTTAGTTTTTCCTTATTGGGTCTCCCATCGTACTGTGTAAAACGCCCCCATCCTTTCCACTTCCCTCTGAAATATAGTCCCCTAATAATGTACTAATTAGATGTCATATCTTTCTGCCACTTTTGATTACTAGAGAAAACTTATTCCAGAAATTAAGACAGGTTTCAATCATTTAAAAAAAAAACAAGCAACAAAAAACATTAATCACAAACTCCTTGTTCTACCTGAAGAAAGGTTGAAAGTGTTAATTCCCAGCTGCTTGGATTAAAGAAGAGGTAATTTGGCTCTAAAATATGTCCTTTCTTTTTTTCTCTAGCTAGCCCTTTTGGAGTTGGGGGAAGAAGACCAGCCAGTGGAAGCAGAATTCTTATTACAGGAACCTCTAAAGAGGGAAGAGATAGCCCTGGCCTCAGTCTGATTCGTGTGGTTGCATTTGGTGGAGGTCTCTGTGGAGGTAGTGTGTGGATTTTTTAGGGGCAGTGTTGTAGCTCCCTGGTCCCCTGTGCTATCGAGGACCAGCCCACTTCATAGGGCATCTCCTGTTCCCTCTTGGCAGAGCCATAGTAGTACACACTTCAACCCCTTCTCTGAATTGGGTGACACTTGACCTGGTGCTGTCTCAAGTCACTTGCTCATATCATGGAGTAAGATTGAGAAACCAACATTTTAAGTGTTACAGGTATGAAGTGATTACACCTGGATTGGGTTACAGGTAGGGGACAGTGGCAGTAGAAAGGAGGGTATAATTGGAGACATGAAATTGGTAAAAGAATATGAGGGCAAAGGAAGGAAGGAGTCATGACTAAGAAAAATAATACCATTGGAGCGCCTGGGTGGCTCAGTCGGTTAAGCATCTGCCTTCGGCTCAGGTCATGATCCCAGGGTCCTGGGATCAACCCCACGTCGGGCTCTTTTGCTCAGTGGGGAGCCTGCTTCTCCCTTTCCCTCTGTCTACCACTCTGCCCCACTTGTGCTCTCTCTGTCAAGTAAATAAATAAAATCTTAAAAAAAAAAAAATGATACCATTGACAGAAATAGAAAGGATTCACTGGGAGTGCTCAATTATAGGAGCTATGATTTGCTTTGGGATTTATGCCATTTTGAGTTTGAGGTTATCGTGGAACATCCATTCAAAATGTCTGTATTCAGGTGAAGATTTTCATATGGACATAGAGTGAAGGCAAGCAGGTAATTTGTTATCTGTAACTCAAGAACACAAGACTGAAAGTAACTAATGTGGATATCAGGAGTTGTTGGTTCAAATTATCAAAGTGGTTGAATTCTAGGAGGGAAAATAAAGTTGAAGAGTGAATTGTGGAGAATATGAAAGCTGGATAAAAAGATAATTCTTTACAATTGATGCTTTTCTCTTGACAAAGCATGGCACACATTCTCTAATGATAGTTTCTTCTTACTTGCTTTATGCTGGAGAGTCATAATCCCTTTATATATTCTCATTTAAATAGATTATCTATTTTGGTCTGTTGCTATTAACATTGGTTATGATGTTTAAAACCATTTTTAGATTTCTAAATTAAGATTTCAAATTCAACACATTCACAAGTTGTATCTTAAAGTGACTTACTTTAGGGAGAACTATATAATCTAATACCCCTATCTGAGAATTACTTTACTTTGTCCTTGATTTTGGGATACAGTGTGCTTATGAGGCCTTTTATTAACTTCATTAATTTGTATTGTCTAAACCAAGCCTTTAATACTAGTAGGGGCTTTGTCTTGTATATAACATAACATATGCAGCAAGATAATGATAATTTCCTTTTTTTTTTTTTAAAGATTTTATTTATTTGAGAGAGAGAATGAGAGAGAGAACACGAGATGGGGGAGGGTCAGAGGGAGAAGCAGGTTCCCCGCTGAGCAGGGAGCCCGATGCGGGGCTCAATCCTGGGACTCCAGGATCATGACCTGAGCTGAAGGCAGTCGCTTAAGCAACTGAGCTACCCAGGCGCCCTGATAATGATAATTTCTATTTGGTTGTTTGGAAATATGTTATATAGATAGTAATTTGTAGTGTTAAGGTCAATGTCTATACTAGTTGATGGCCCAAAGGGAGAGAAAGCAGAGGAGGAAGTCTATATACTTCCTTTCTTAGAATTATTCTTCCCCATTTTCTGCATTCCTAGAATAATGTTCCTCAAATACTAGTTTTATCCTACCACTTCTGTACTTTAATTCAATACCCGAGAATCTACTGTGTGCTAGAAACTATAGTATAATAAAGTATACAAGTCTATCATGATTTATTGTCATAAAATTCACTTCTGCATATCATTCTGAGGATTCTGACAGTCTTCTCTTACCCTTTTTCACCCCCCCCCCCAGCCAGGACTTTTATCACAGACCAATAAAAACATCTATCTTTCTATTCAAAAATTTTATATTTGTTTTATTTTCCATAAGTACACCTTCCATCTGAAATTATTTCTTTTCTAGTTTGTCAAAGCTCTGATTTGCCCCCTTTTTTATCCAACCTTATATGACACTGATAACTCATCAACCCTATAGGTGCTTTGTTGATGTGTGATGAAGATGACAAGTCTTTTTCATCAAGATTGCTGGAATATTTTATATTTATCTGTCTTAGGATAATTTTTGAAGTTGACTAATTTTCAGAAAATAGCTAAAATAGCAACCATCATAATAAACAGCATAAAAATGTATTCTAGTTGTTGAATTAATCAGTGTTTCCTTTATGAGCTGGGCAGTGCATATGGGCTCCATTTGAGTTGCACTGAACATTGTTTATTCTTGATGAGAATGTTTGGAGATACCATGGTACTTCTTGGATTTTTGCCTGGATGGAAAACAAATTCGTGTCAGGGATCTTTAACACCCAGACTTATTTTAGCTCAGCTTTAGGTGCCTGGGCTATAGATAGTTGTGTTTTTTTATTTAGTTTTCCTTCTTAGTAAATTTTTATCATCATTAATGTGTTTTATAATCTTTCTCTTCTAGTGTTTCCACTGCTATCTTATTTCCCCAATATTTTCTTATAGATTCTTGAAATGGTCTTTTCCCCCTCATGGACTGAAGAATTCTAAACAGTTGAATTCTAACAACTTAAACTGTAGATATTTCATACCCAACATCTTATGGGGGTGACTAAGGAATGCCAAACTGCAGCTGAAGTGAAGTTGTGTGAATGAATTAAAGGAGGAAAGAGTAGGACTTTGTAGGACCCTACTGATAGCAGCACACTTGGATTGTCTGTCCTATTTGGTTTTTGTTCTCCCCCACCCCCCGCCAAAGAAAGTCTTTTAAAAGAGTTACTAGTGGTAAAATTTGTGGCCTCAGTTATTCCACATCATGGAGTTTGTGCAAATACATATGAGGTCTTGGTTTAAAAAACTTTATTTTTTTAAATTTTGATGTTTTGACTTTTTTAGATGTAAAACGAAGATCAGGAACAGATTTGAAGAAATGCAGAGTGAAGTGGTGTCAATCAGCATGTCAGAGACAGAGAATATAGCTTCCATTTCCTCTGATAAAAATATTGGGAAAATATTTGAATTAAAGGAAGACTTCTGCAACTCGTTTTCTGTTGATGAAAGCAGCAGCTTAGAAAATGAGTCTAAACTGTCGTCATTAAACTTTGATAAAACGTCATGTCAGCCTAATGAACATAATCAAATTGAAGCACAGGAAAATTGTATTCAGGATCATGGTGGAGGTGAGGATTCTTGTGCTAAAGCAGACATATGCCCAGAAAATTCTGAACAAGTAGGTAATTTTCCTGGTGGAGATTTGACAAAGCAAATTTCAAAAACAAATGAAACGGAACAGACAGTAACACAAATATTGGCGGAATTAAGGTCATCTACATTTACAGAAGCAGCGAATCAAAAGACTTATTCAGAAAGTCCCTACGATACAGACTGCACCAAAAAACTTATTTCAAAAATAAAGAACGTTTCAGCGTCAGAGGATTTGTTGGAAGAAATCGAATCTGAGCTCTTATCTACGGAGTTTGTGGAAGAACACCGAGTACCAAATGGAATGAATAAGGGAGAACATGCATTAGTTATGTTTGAAAAGTGTGTACAAGAGAAGTATTTACAGCAAGAGCACACCATAAAGAAGTAAGTTTTTAATTTTTTGGGGTTTTCTCCCCCTGCCGGGATTAAAGATTGAATTCTTAAAAGAAAGGTATCATCTTGTCCATTCTTTTTTTTTTTTTTTTTTTTTTTTTTGAGAGAGAGCATGAGAGGGGGGAGGGTCAGAGGGAGAAGCAGACTCCCTGCCGAGCAGGGAGCCCGATGCGGGACTTGATCCTGGGACTCCAGGATCATGACCTGAGCCGAAGGCAGTCGCTTAACCAACAGCCACCCAGGCGCCCCTCATCTTGTCCATTCTTAATTCCACAATAGACATGCCTGTTGTAGTTGATCAACAAATAATGTATTTACTGAATAATTGAGCAAATGTCAAGTTTGTCTAGTTATTTAATATATGCCTAAAAGAATAAATACTAATGTGAGTTCATTAAAGATCTAGAAATATTTATAAAGACAACTCAAGTTTTTCAGTTTTGAAAGAATGTAGAGCATAATATTGTCAAAACTATAAGAAATTCAAAAGAAAATGAGAAGTCTTAAAATTCAAAAAGATTTTCTTAAAATTTCCATTGTAAATTCATTGGTTTTAAAAATTAAAATTTAGAGAAGAGTTGGTTATCAGTAATTAACACATTTTTAGACTTCCCTTGGATTTTTGAAGTTAATTTCTATATTAATGATAGTTTTATTTTATCCTTTTCTAATGGTGTTATATCATCCTGTATTTTTATTCTAGATTTTTATATCTAAGTGTTGCAAATGTTTAGGTAGTCTTTTTTTTCTTTTAAGATTTTATTTATTATTAGAGCTTGAGCAGGGAGGAGAGGGAGAAACAGGCTCCCCGCTGAGCAGGGAGCAGATCCTACGACCCCAGGATCATGACCTGAGCCAAAGGCAGACATTTAACTGAGCCACCCAGGTGCCCCTGGGTAGTTTTTTATAACGTTTAAGAAAGGAAAATAAAACATGCTAGCCTTCACTAAAATACAGATTGATTCTCTTTTTTTTAAATGATACTTAAAAAAAAATTTGGAATGGGAGGTATGTATGTAGAGAAAGCGGAGGAGGAAGTCTCTATACTAGAGGAGGGTGACAGAAGAAAATATACCATAATCCAACTATTGCTAGATATGTAACTGGCTTTTTTTTTTTTTTAAGATTTATTTGAGACAGAGAGAGATAGAGAGCACAAGCAGGGGGAGAGGCAGGCAGAGGGAGAGGGAGAAGCAGGCTCGTCGTTGAGCAGGGAGCCCGATGCGGGACCCCATCGCAGGACCCTGGGATCATGACGTGAGCCAAAGATAGTTGCTTAACCAACTGAGCCACCTAGGCGCCCCTGTAACTGGCTTTTAATGATCTCCTTGCTTCTACTGTTTACTCTTCTAGATTTTCTTACTCAGTGAATCAGTCTTCCCCAAACCAGCTTACCCTTCATTGGTTTATCCAGTGAACTTTAATCTCTTAAGCATCCAGAACTCTTCCTTTTTTCTATTTTTTGTTTTTATTTTAGATTGTGACAAAATACACATAAAATTTACCATCTTAACTGTTTTTAAGTGTACAGTTCAGTAGTGTTAGGTTTATTCACATTGTTGTGCAACCAATCTGCATAGCTTTTTCATCTTGCAAATCTGAAACTCCCTACCCATTAAACAACTACCTATTCCCCTGCCATCAGCCCCTGACAACCACTGTTTTACTTTCTTTTTCTAGAGTTTCCTCTTGTTACTTTATATAAAGTGCAATCATAGTATTTGTCTTTTTGCAACTGGTTTATTTCACTTAGCAGATGTCCTCAAGGGTTATCCATGTTGTAGCATCTATCAGAAATGCCTTTTTAAGGGTGAATAACATTTTATTGTATGTATATACCATATTTTGCTTTTCCATTCATCTGTCAATGGACGTTTGGGTTGCTTCCACATTTTGACTATTAATAATACTGTGAACATGAGTGTACAAATATCTCTTGAGACTCAAAGCCCTTAATACTACTCCAAAATTAATGGCTGCTACTTTTATTCATATCCTTGCTGGAATGCTGCTATTATGAATGAACTATGTGATTTTGAACTTAGACCATTAGTGCTTTTACCACTTTGGTTTTTGAGGGTAACTTCCTCATTTTCCTATCTGTACCTGTTCTTTCAGAACTTTTTTTTTTTTTTTTTTGAGATTGTCCTTGATGCCTCTTCCCACTTACCTTAGATCTGGACTCATCACTTTAATGCCTCTCTTGTAAATTCTAAGATGTTATACATTAAATAATAGCAAATACTTATATGCTGTTAATTATGTGCCAGGCACTTTATATATATTCATGGTATCAGAACAGTCCTCTATGGTATGAACTATTACTCCCATTTTACAGATGAGGTACCTAAAGCACAGAGAGATTAAGGAACTTGCTCAAGGTCACATGCTAGTAAATGCCTCAGTTAAAATCTGAGCCTAGTTAGTCTGGCTTCAGAAGGTTTTTCAATGTGGTTATCTGAAATGAACTAGTTAGAAGTTGTTAACATTATCTAAAGATATTAGGAATACAATAGAAAATTCTTTTTTACCCCATCCTGTCAGAACTGTGGCAGCATGGTAGACTGGACTGGTCAGAAGCCTGCAGTTGGAAGATTCCCACTTGCACTTGCAAATTCTGATTTGTTCATATCAACCTCTCTAAATCAAAATTTGTCATCTCTGTGAAGGGGACGATACCTGACGGAATTGTTTTATAGACATTAAGGCGTTATAAAAATATTAGATACTATTTTAAATAAGTTAATCTTTTGTTATACACATAATAGCATAATTGTGACTCAGGTTAGCTCTAGAACACTAATATTTTTTTTCTTTTGCCTTCGTTTAATATTCTATAAAGAAAACTGCCTTTCAGTTCCTTTGGCTTAAATTTTCATGAATGCATCTATTTCCAGTTGTCTTTGTATATACATCCATTGCTCTATTTTCTAACAGTGAGTTGTCCAAGGTCCCAACCGGAATTCTTAATTAAGAACCGTTAGTTGTGCATTGGATGTGACAATTTGAGGGTTTGCTGCCTCTCTAAATTGCTTACTTGTGAACTCTACAGCTAGGATTCTTATGCTGCAGGTAGTTTTCTGCAACAACTTGAGTGTACACGGAATCAAATAATCTAAGTTAAACCACTGTGCCAAAAAGAATAAACTTGCATGCTGCATTTTTCTCCTTCCCAAACATTTGCATGATTTGCTTCCTCGCTGTGGTCCTGTGTTCCTCAGAGAGGCCCACCCTGACTACCTTATCTAAATGCACTGCTCAAGGGGCACCTGGGTGGCTCAGTCGCTTGAGCACCTGACTTTGGCTTCTGGTGATCTCAGGGTGGTAAGGTCTAGCCTATTGTCGGGCTCTGTGCTCAATGGGGTGTCAGCTGGAGATTCTCTCCCTCTGCGTGCGCCCCGCCCCGACCATGCTCGCACGTGCTCTCTCTCTCTCAAATAAATAAATAAATCTTCTAAAAAAATAAAATCACTGCTCAAGTCACTCTCTGTCTTCTTGCCGTCCTTTAGTTTTCTTAATAGGACATGATTACTGCCTGATACTTTATTATGTTTATTTTCATTTTTTCCCTTTGAATGTAAACACCATGAGGGCAGGGATGGTTTGCTGACATACTTCAACACACAGAAGAGTATAGGTACATAGTAGGTACCCAGTAAGCATTTGTCTATGATCTTCAAAGTAGGAGAAAGGCCTAGGCTATGGAGCTAGACCTAGGTCTAAGTCTCAGTTCAACCACTTACTAGCTGTGTGACCTGGAACAAGTGCTGGGCTTCAAGTTTTTTTTTTTTTTTTTTTAATTCATAAAACAGATAATTTCATAGACTTACTAATTTCATAAACCTGAATATTAAATAATGCACTTAAACTTAGTAAATATTGTGAAGTAAGTGTTAATAGCTATTGCTATTAGTAATCCCAAAATATTAGCTGTTAACCTTGTTAGGTGTCATATTTTATAGTTCTGAAGACTTCACAGGTAATTTTTAAGGCTTTATTTGTATTTTTCTAGGGGACTCAAAATGAAATTTCTGCTTGAACTTTTATATTTTGTTTTATATATTTTTTAAATTTCTTCTGTAACTATTATTAGAATATCATTGAAATATTCTTAAAATCTAAAGCAAGATTTTTCACCCTCAGCATTGTTGACATTTGGGGGTATATCATTCTTTGGTGGTGGTGGGACTGTACTGTGCATTGTAAAATGTTTAGCAACATCCCTGACCTCCACCCAAAAGAATCCAGTAGCAAGCCCCACCCCTGTTGTGGCAACCAAAAATGTCTCCAGGCAAATGCCTGGAAGGGCTTTGCCTCAGATTGAGAAAACACTGGCCTGGAGGAGTTCAAATACTGAAGGGATGACATGCATAGCTGAGATACCCAAAGTGGTAAACTTAAAAAAGAGTGTGATTTTCTTTATCTGATTATATTTCAGTTGATTTTAAATATACAGATTCCTAGGAAGAAGTTAATAGCCTGACTGCCAGAGAATGTTTTATAAATCATAATATATCATTACAAAAGGACTACTTAGGAATGTTGATATATTGATCATAAGTATCTATAATCTGCAAGCATCCTATTTCACATCTCCGTTTTTAATTATGTTTTACTTATACTGCTCTTCTTATATTTAGGTTAATTAAAGAAAATAAGAAGCATCAGGAGCTCATCTTAGACATTTGTTCAGAAAAAGACAATTTAAGAGAAGAACTAAAAAAAAAGAACAGAAACAGAGAAGCAGCATATGAGTACAATTAAACAGGTAAAAAGACAAAAATCTTTAAACACTATACTTCAATTTGTAAAATAAACACATTCCTGAAAATTTGTGTATAAATTGAAGTTCTGTAAGCTAAATTGTATTTTAATTGCAGAGGATTGCTTGGTATGTAAAGCATTCTTTTCTATGAAATGGGAATCATAGCCTGATTTTTTTCTCTTATGTAAATTTGTATTTTTCTAGGATATGTGTGAGTATATTCTATATATAATAGAAATCTGAGGAAAAAAGATTTGATTTGGCAGTCAGACTTTCTACCACTTAAAAGAAGAAGCAACATATACCTTAAAGTTTATATCTAGCATTAGAATATTTCTAAGCTTATCGTTTAAGGTGATTCCATTCTCAGTCTTATGGTGTACTACACTGGAAAACTGGCTCTCCTGCTTCAGATTTTATCTGGCTAGCTGGCTTCCCCAGTTTGTCTTTCCTCATTTTCTTTCCTTTTAAAATTTTTTAAACATGAACTCTGATATATGGATCAACAAAGTGAATATTCAGACTAGTGGCAAAGCTGAGCTGCTCTTTATCTTTCTGAGCTGCTTTTTTTCTTCTGTGGATAGGATTAGAAGCATTTTAGCCTTAAAAGTCCTTCCTTTTGTCTCATCCTTCACCAAAAACTATATAATGAAAAAAAACAACACAATAAATAATTGATAATAAAAAATTAAACCAAGTTTCACTTGCTTATGTGTTGGTATACTTAATGCACCATGACATGGTTGGAGGGTGATTGTATTTGTAAATTTTACGTAATCCTGATTTTTACGTGCTTTAGAGCTATACCACAGTAAACCAAACTTAGAATTTTAAAATGCGAGGGAAGCTTAATAATGGATGGAAGACACATTTGGGTAGGCAGGTTATTGCTGGTGACCAGAAACTTCAGACTGAATATATGGGAGAGAACCACGGCTGTTCTTTTCATAAGCTTGTTAGTGGTTGTGCCTTTATTAAAGAGAAAATTGGATTCTTCTTTCTTTTGCTAGCCAGTATAGCAGGATTTTTTTTTCTTAGTTTTATCTCTAGATCTCCACCTTTCAATATGGCAGCCACTAGCCACATAAAGCCTTTGAGCACTTGAAAGGTGGCTAGTCCAAATTAAGAAACGCTGTAGGTATGAAGTACTTAATTTTGAAGACTTGGTCTAAAGTAAAATCTGTCAGTTTTTCAAGTTGATTATCAAAGTGATAATATTTTGGATATATTAAGTTTAATATTCATTTCACATTTTGCTTCTTAAAATTACACATATGGCTTGTATTCTATTGGACTGTGTCACTCTAGGTAATTTTGTTATAAGGAAAATACGCATATTCTATAAGCTAACATTTAGGGTTTTTTTCAACAGCTTTATTGAGATAGTTTAAATACCATGCAATTCACCCATTTCAAAGTGTACTGTTTAATGGTTTTTAGTTGTACAACCTTTACCACAGTCTTAGAATACTTTATCACCACCCCGCACCCCCGCAGTGAAACCCCATATCCATTAGTAGTCAGTCCTTAGGATTTTATGTATACAAGATCATGTCATCTGCAAATAGAGAGTTTTACTTATTCCTTTCCAATCCAAGTGCATTTTATTTCATTTCTTATCTAATTGCCTGGTCTGGACCCTCCAATATGGTGTTGAATAAAAGTGGCAAGAATGGATATCCTTCTCTTGTTCGTGATCTTAGGGAAAAGGCATTCAGCCTATCACCATTAAGTTATAATGCTACCTGTGGGTTTTTCACAGATGCTCTTTGTCAGGTTGAAGAAGTACCTTTTTATTCCTACTTTGTGTTTTTATCATGAAAGAGTTGAAATGCTTTTTCTGCATTTATCAAAGTGATTGTGTGTTTTTGTTCTGTTGATATGGTGCATTACATTAAATGATTTCTGGATGTTACGCTGGCCTTGCATTGCTAGGATAAATAGCTTTGGGTCATGGTGTATAATTCTTTTTATATATTGCGGGATTGTTTTGCTAGTACTATAATTTCCATTGATCAAGACTTTGTCTATATTCATGAGAGATATGGTCTTACAGCTCTTTTTCTTGTGATTTCTTGGTTTTGGTGTCAGGGTAATACCCCATAGAATGAGTTGGGAAGTGTTTCTTCTTTTTTGGGGAAGAGTTTGTGAAAAATTGATTTGGTATTAATTCAAGGCACCTGGCTGCCTCAGTAGCATGTGACTCTTGATCTTGGGGTCATGAGTTTGAGCCCCATGTTGGGTATAGAGATTTCTTAAAAATAATGTCTTAAAAAAAGAATTGAGGGGCGCCTGGGTGGCTCAGTTGTTAAGAGTCTGCCTTCGGCTCGGGTCATGATCCCGGGGTCCTGGGATCGAGCCCCACATTGGGCTCCCTGCTCAGCGGGAAGCCTGCTTCCCCCTCTCCCACTCCCCCTGCTTGTGTTCCCTCTCTCGCTGTGTGTCTCTGTCAAATAAATAAATAAAATCTTAAAAAAAAAAAAAAAAAGAATTGGTATTCTTTAAATGCGTGATAGAATTTATCTGTGTAGTCTCCTGGGCTTGAATATTTCTTGGTAGGTTTTTGTTTATTTTTTTTTACTAATTAAATCTCTTTACTTATAGGTCTACTCAGATTTTCTCTCTCTTCTTGAGCTAGTTTGGGTAGTTTGTGTCTTTCTAGGAATTGTCCTTTTATTTCATCCATGTTAAAATGACCAATTTTTTTATTTCTGTAAGGTCAGTATGTCCCTCTTTTATTTCCATTCTAGTAATTTGAGTCTCCCCCCACCCTCTTTTTTACCTAAAGGTTTGTCAATTTTGTTAATCTTTTCAGAGAACCATTTTGTTGAATTCTCTGTTTTTTCTATTTTCTATTTAATTTTCATTCTAATACTTATTATTTCCTTCTTCTTGCCAGCTTTAGGTTTAGTTTGCTTTTTCTTTTTACAGTGCCTTAAAATGAAAGTTTGGGTTATTGATTTGAGAGCTTTCTTCTTTTTTAATATAGGTGTTTATAGCTATAAATTTCCTTCTAAGCACTGCTTTAGATATATCCCCTAAGTTTTGGTATGTTGTATCTTTATATTTCTAATTTCTTCATATTTTCTAACTTTCCTTGTGATTTCTCCCATTGGTTATTGAATTTGTTGTTTAATGTTTACATATTTGTGAATTTCTGATATTTCTTGCTGCTACTGATTCTAGTTTCATTTCCTTATGGTTGAAGAACATACTTTATAAGATTTCAATCTTTTAAGTTTATTGAGGTTTATTTTATGACCTAGCATATATTCAGTCCTAGAGAACATTCCATGTGCACTTGATGAGCATGTGTATTCTCCAGTTGTTGGGTGGAATGCTGTATAGATGTGTTAGATCCAGTTGTTTTATAGTTTTGCTCATGTCTCCTATTTCCTTGTTAATCTTCTATCTAATTCTGTCCATTATTGAAAGCTTTTGAAGTCTCCCAACTATGAATTGCCTCCTTCATTTCTGTCAGTTTTTGGTTCATGTATTTTAGTGCTATGTTATTAGGTGCATATATATTTAGAATTATTATAGATTGACCATTTAATTATTATGAAATATTCCTCTCTGGTAACATTATTTTGTAGTTTATTTTGTATATTAGTATAGCCACTCCTGTTTTCTTATGGTTGTTATTTGCTTGCAGTGTCTTTTTCCATCCTTTTTCTTACAGTCTATATTGTTGGATCTTGTGTTTTTACTCCAGTCTGACGATCTCTGCTTTTGATATGATTATTTAATACAATCTCATTTAATGTTATTGACAGTAGATTTATGTCTGCCATTCTTTTCTATGTCTCATGTTTGTTTTGTTCCTCTATCCCTCCCTCACTGCTTTCTTTTGCATTAAGTAAATAGTATTTAAATTTCTTTCATATTTTCACTATATTTTTTTGAGTTATTTCCTTAGTGATTGTTCTAGAGCTTACCATATACATCTTATCAGAATCTGTATCAGCTTTATACTACCTTAATTCTAATGAGATTTAGAAACATTGTTAACATTTACTTTTGATTTCTCTTTGAAGTATATTCATTACATTCTCTATGTTCCCTTTCATTGTTTATATTTATTTGAAGTGTTGGTGGTCTGTTTGGTATAGCTATAAAAATAATCTGGAAATAATTTTCTTTACAGTTAGAATCAAGAATAGAAGAACTCAGTAAAGAAGTTAAAACTTCCAAAGATAAACTAGTAGCTCAAGACATTGCAGCTAAAAATGCAGTTCAGCAGTTGCATAAAGAGATGGCCCATCGAATGGAACAGGTATTTTTCAAATCATTATCATTACTAACTTTATATTCTGGTGACTTTCTTGTTTAATATAAACTAATCTGTTAGACTGTTTTGCATGTCAGTGGTATCTTAAGAATAGGTAATTATCTTTTTTAAAAGTGCTAAAGCAATACATAAATACATGCTAACTACAAAAACATTTTTAGTAAATTAAGGAAGTATACAGGGGCATCTGGGTGGCTCAGTGGGTTAAGCGTCTGCCTTCAGCTCAGGTCATGATCCCAGGGTCCTGGGATTGAGCCCCACATCGGGCTCCCTGCTCAGCGGAGAGCCTGCTTCTGCCTCTCCCTCTGCTGCTCCCCCTGGTTGTGTGTGCGCGCGCTTTCTCTTTCTCTGTCAAAATAAATACACAAAATCTTTAAAAAATAAAAATAAAAATAAATAAAGGAAGTATATAGAACAAAAAGTGAAAATCCTCCTTCATTTGTACTTCTCTCTTCCTGCTCCCAAATCCCTGGTATTCCATTTTTTGTTCCAAGGCTAATTATTGATAATTTTGGTTATGTATTTTACCACATATACACGTATAAATCACACAGGCTTATGTGTATGTATTTATATACTTATTTCTCCTACTTGATTGAAATCTTACTGTGCATCTTTTTAGGTTTTTTTTCCTACTTAATACACCTTGATCATCTTTTTGAGTTGGTATATATGGAGTTCAGAAGAGATCATTTTAAGCATTGTATTATTATTACCGGACTTTTTTTTTTTTTTTTTCAATTGGGACAGAGCTGCATGTGGGCGCACTAGCTGGGGGTGGGGGGCGTGTGTAGCACAGAGGGGAGAAGCAGACTCCCAGCTGAGCAGGGAGCCCGAGGCTGTTGGCCCAATCGCAGGACCGAGATCATGACCTGAGCCAAAGGCAGATGCTCAACCAACTGAGCCACCCAAGCTCCCCTGAGCTCCTTAAGTATGGAATCTTAGTCATCTTCATTTCCTAGCACCATGCCTGACTGTTGGCCCTTATGGTGAGTTGAATCAGGAAGTATTAACTGACTGCTAACACTGTTAGTGAGATGGATCCTGTCCTTTCTACCTTGAAGCTACTATCATAGGTAGCTTTCTGGAAGAACTTTAGGAAACAGATGATCCTCATGAGACCTTTACTTCTTTGATTCTTTTCAACATGATCATTTAAAACCTATGCTATTAGTTCCCAAACTTTTTGTACTAATTGAAGAGAAAGAGATGAGACCTTAAGATGTCAGTTTTAGTAGACTCAAAAATAGCTGATGATTAGAACCATCTGGTAAGCTTTTTAAACAATATATTTTTTGGAGTTTATTATATTTTAGAATAAACACAAAATAGTAGTTGGATATAAACAATAACAACTCACAGAGTAAAAAATGAGTCTTCTTCAAAACCTTTTCTTCCATTTTTCCCTTTCCCAGAAGTAACCATTGATGCAAGTTTCTTGTGTATTCTTCCCAAAATGTTTGTTGCACAGACAAGCATGTATGTACTCCTGGGACTTCGTCCTCCCATTCCACTCCTTTTTAATAAATGGCAACATGTTGCATTCACTATTATGTTACTGTTCCCTTTATATAGATGAAGAATCTAGGTGAAGTTGTTAATAATAGCTAATATATTGAGATTTACCTATGTGCCAGGCCATGTTTAAAAAACACTTTACAATTTATTTAGTCTTCACAATGATGCTAAGAGGTGGGTATTATTATGTAGATTTTGGAGATTATTTCATTTAAATATTTCTACACCTGCTTCATTCCTTTTTACCCCTACCTTTTCCTCTCAATTTTTTGAGAGTTTTCAAGCCTGTAAAAAGGTGAAAGAATAGTAAAATGAACACTAGTTTATCCTTCACGTAGAGTCACCAAACCTGGTAAATTTTACTTAGGAATAGATTCCCAACATGAGTGTGCACTTGCACACATACACGTGCACACACAGTACATTCCCCAGTTTAATTTTATAGCTTGAGATTTTTCCATTTCTTGGACTAGATAGGTGGAATGAATTTGAACCTCAAGCTTACAAGAGGGTGGTAGACTTATAAATTCTCAGAGTCTTTACAGCATGTTCCCTTTATCCCCCACATGACCTGGTATTGGGAAATGTCTACAGGGCAATGAAGAGTTCAGGCTTAGCATACCATTCTGGATTCCTGCTTCCTCTTAGCTTCTTTGGCCCTGGGGAGTTTCTCATACTTTCTTGTGAGCTCAACTGTTTATTAAAAGGATATTTGTGGGGTGTCTGGGTGGCTCAGTTGGTTGAGTGTCCGACTGTTGGTTTCAGCTCAGGTTGTGGTCTCAGGGACATGGGATTGTGGGATGGAGCCCTGAGTGGGCTTCAGGCTCAGTGGGGAGTCTGCTTCTCTCCCTGTCCATCTGCCCCTCCTCCCCCGCACGTGCATGTGTGTGCAGGCGTGCGCGCACTCTCTCTCTCTCTCTCTCTCATAAATAAATCTTTAAAAAATAAAAGGGTGTTTGTTGTATCTCATCTAAAACTTTTGGTGTTTTGAATGGGGATAGTTTATCTGCCATATTTCAAGAAGCAGAACTTCTTACATTTTATCTTAATTTTAACTGGCTGTTGAATCTTACTGATTATCTTATTCATGCTTGCTTTATGTTCATCCAAGTCAACGATAAACATCTTAAACTGGTCAAATCCGAAGACTTACCGGCTCTTCTTCCTTTATCTGTACAGTAGATGGACTTTTTATGGAAGCTTAAGTAGTAGTTACTTTATCATCTTGTTTAATACTCCCAGGAGTTCTGGGAAGCAGGTGCTGCCGTGGTCTGGGTTGAGACCTAGAAAAGTGAACTTTTAGCACCCTAGGTTATGCCATTGCAGCTGATTCATGGATGACTGGGTAACAGGACATCCCTGCTATAGTCAAGAACCTTGTAATAGTTTATCTATTTTAATTGTCTCTCTTCTGGTTTTTCTGCTTCTCATCTCTCAATTTCAGTGAAGCTTCCATCCTGCCACCAGTTATCTTACTAAAACAGACATTTAATAAAAGTTCCAATTTATAAATCTTTTGGGTTCCCATTGCCTATAGGATAAAATCTCAACTCATTAGCATGATAAGAGAAGCCTTTCTTTGTTTGAAGATTTGATCTCTACCAGTCTACTTCTTAACTACTTACTCACCAGTCCAACCAACACACCAAATATAAATCCTACAAAATGTCTTGGTGTCCTCCAAAAAAATCATGCTATTTTATATCTTTAGGCATTTGCACATTTCTTTATATATTATATGTATATATGTTGTTAATGTGATGTTGTATAAATGTTTTGTTTGTATGTTGATCATACTAGGTAGTGAGCTCTTCTGGGACAGAAGCCACAACTTATTCTTCGTGTTTCTAAAAGCCAGTATGTTGTCTAAGCATGAGCTTATGAAACCTGACTTCTTTTTAAGTTGACATTACCATTAATTACCTTTTTTAAGGACAGTTATTCAACTCTCTAAAAAATATAGCTAATTCTTTTAACCAGTTCAGTACAATTTTCTCAGTCCTTGTCCACAATTACATTGTGAAATCCTCAAGGATCTCTGACCTTCCTATTCCAATGTTTCCCTTAATTTCTCTTGAAAATTAGCAGGCTATTTCAGTGAGGAAAAAAAATCTCAATTGGACAATTTTTAAAAATATTTGTATGTATAGTATTCTGAGTGTCAACTAGATGTGCTTATCACCTGTACCAGAACTTCATGAAACATTCTTTGTCAGTAACTTTTCATCAGAGTTGGGAGCTTTTCCTACATTATCTTGACATTATACCGTCTTCGGGGTGCCTGGATGGCTCAGTCGTTAAGCACCTGCCTTCGGCTCAGGTCATGATCCCAGGGTCCTGGGATCGAGCCCCGCATCGGGCTCTCTGCTCTGCGGGAAGCCTGCTACTCCCTCTCCCGCTCCCCCTGCTTGTGTTCCTGCTCTGGCTATCTCTTTGTCAAATAAATAAAATTTTTAAAAAAAACAAAAACAAAAAAACCCACAACATTATACCGTCTTCAATTCAGTTATAGTATTAGTTGGCATTTACCACTAGATACCGTTGAAAATCCCTAAAGTTTAAGGTTCCATCTTTTATAACATAAGTATGTGCTCCATCATATTTGCAAATTGTGAATTTAAATGTACTTAAATGAAGGGTTATCTGTAAAAGTTTCATTGCATAAAACTTCAGAATATGGAGTACCAGCTTATATTAATAATTTTAAGAGTGTATAGATGTTACACTTAGTCCAATAAGGTATTTTTTATTAAGTGAAATACTTTATTTTTTCTTTTTTAAAGATTTTATTTATTTGAGAGCGAGCAACGAGCGGGGGGGAGGGGCAGAGGGAGAGGGAAAAGCAGATCCCCTGATGAGCAGGGAGCCTTGCCTACAGGCTCAGTCCCCGGACCCTGAGATCATGACCCGACCCTTAACTGACTGAGCCACCCAGGCACCCCATTAAATGAAATACTTTAGAAAGCTTTTCATATACAGGAAATCAAATGATTAATTAGCATATGGTTACTTACTTTTTGCAAGGGAGCTAAGATTTTTAGATTTTAGGAATTGTCAGCCATACAGTCAGGGTCCTGGCAGAAAACAGAAACTGCTGATTTGAAAATTTAATAAAAGGACTCTTTACAAAAGGTATAGACAACATTTAGGGGGCCCAAAGGGAAAATGCAGGGTCCTGGGGTGCTTGAGCTAAAGGAATAAGGAGAGGGAACAGGTAGTGCTACTGGGAGGGGCTAATCGTATAGTGAGGGCGCCTGACTTGAGCATTGGCCTTCAGCCAGCCTGTTGTGATTCTGGAGGAGCCAGATCTCACTCGTGGCCTATACTTCTGATCTGCCTAGTGCCGCCTTTTGGCTGACTGGAAGTTCGGAGCACAAGGAAACTTGTTGATATGGTCCATGATAGTCATCTTCCCAAAGCACAGGGTGGGATAGGAAAGAGTGGAAAGTGGATCTGGAGGAGTAAACAGAAAGCGGCAGCTATGTCAGCCGAAGTTAAAAAAAAAAAGGGGGTAAACACAAGTATTAGTGATATTAATTTTGTTTATCATTTTTCTCTAATTTTGAATTTTTCCTTTCATTAAAAAATTTCATGACACAGGTCCTGGGAATGTACAAAAACCAAAAAATACATTGGTAATATTATGGAAAATTATTATTTATTTAGATTTATTTTGATTTTGATTTGAAAAAAAATTTTTATTAATGCTGGATATTTTTCCAAAGGCCAACAAAAAATGTGAAGAGGCACGCCAGGAAAAAGAAGCAATGGTAATGAAGTATGTAAGAGGTGAGAAGGAATCTTTAGATCTTCGAAAGGAAAAAGAGATACTTGAAAGAAAACTCAGAGATGCGAATAAAGAATCTGAGAAAAACACTAACAAAATTAAGCAGCTTTCTCAGGAGAAAGGACGGTTGCACCAGCTGTATGAGACAAAGGTATAACTTGTGGTGACGTACTTTAGTTGAAATTTATTCTTTTTGCTTTTCCTTATCAAATACTGATAACTTAATGTGGTTAAAGTCACTATTTAACATAAAGTTGTTTTTATTAGTTTACCTTCTAAGAACGTGAATGCTTTAGTAACTTTAGTATCTCACTACCTGTTGGCAAAAAGTTTTTGCTGGGAAAAAAATGAGATATTGACACATGTTTATTAAATAACTTTTTCTTGATAGATTTTTTTAAAACCTTCTTTTAATATCTATATGTTGAAGAAATGAGTTCCTGCTCCAAAAGAACGTTTTATTTTGGTAAAATACATACATAGTAGGATCAAGATGTGAATAGTTTCTCAGCAAGAACTATGTAATTTGACTGGAATCTTATGTAACACTTATTTATCATGGAATAGAATTTATATTTTTCTTGTAGAAAAACATGTTCTTTTTAGATGCTGCTCAAAGAAATTTAATTACTGAGCTATTCAGAGTCCTTGCTGTTAACTAGCAGCCTCTTGGCATGGTCTTATTTCTAGTCAGTCATCATTTCTTGATAATGAATGTTATTTTTTTTAATTAACTTTTAGTTCAGGAATGTTGTCATTGTTCTCAGGAATTCTGGAAAAAATTAATTTGTATTTCACCTTAATGCCAGCCAGTTGAGAAGAATCATAGAGATGTACTTGTACTTGCAACATATCCAGTTGTTTGAAATATGTTAATCATCTTATGTCTATTGATTGAATTTAGGATTTTGCTACTCTCTTACCATTTGAACTTTGAATTAGGTTTATGTAGGTCATAATATGCTAACCTCTGAAATATAGTGTTATTAAATTGATTATTTTGAGGAGGTATAAAAGATACACAAATAATTGGTTGATTGTTTAAATGAAAAAATATGACCTAGTGATACTGTTTTAGGAAAGTGAAACTACTAGACTCACCAGAGAAATTGACAAATTAAAGGAAGATATCAACTCTCATGTCATTAAAGTAAAATGGGCACAAAACAAATTAAAAGCAGAAATGGATTCACACAAGGTAAGTACTGTAATGCAGTGGAAAAATTATTAGAATCAGTTTTAAGAGCAAATGCAGGGGCACTTGGGTGGCTCAGTCAGTTAAGTGATTGACTCTTGGTTTCAGTTCAGGTCGTGATCCTCAGGGTCATGAGGTAGGGCCCGTCGTCGGGCTCTTTGCTTAGCACGAAGTCTGCTTGGGACTCTCTCTCCCTCTCCCTCTGCCCCATCCCCTTGCATGTGTGCATGTGTGTGCGCACTCACGCTGTCTCTAAAATAAATCTTAAAAAAAAAAAACAAATGCAGTAAAGTTAATGAGGCATAAAGCTTAATTCAGTGACTTCTGTGGGATAGGTTGAGCCTGAATATTTGGTGATTGTGAAAAGATATTTCCTTGTGTGATTTACATAATAAATTAGAATGTTAAATTTTATAAATTGTAAAAAAATATCGTTCATTGTTTACAGCTCCAAAATTGACTTTGTACTTCAAGCATTTCTTGGTATCTATATATTACACGTTGTCAGAAATTTGGGGGAAAGAGGGGTAGTACGCAAATTTAGAGAGCCAGGGAAAGTGTCACTGAGAGATGACAGATGGTTAAAGACCTGAAAGAAGGAGGGCGGAGTACCACAGAAGAGAAAGATTTGGAGATCTGCAGTGTGTTCCCTTCAGTTCTTCATTTAGCTCACTACTTACTGATCAGTATATGTGTATGAGAAAGTTAGAGGTGGAGAAAGAACTATCAGAAAGGAGTAGGGACGACAGTTCCTAGGGCTCACAGAGGGCTAGTAGGAACTGTTCATGTTTCCGCCAGCCAAGAGAAAGCCCTCTTAACATAATAGGGCAGCTGGTGGCCTTCAGAAGTGTGTTGCTTCAGCAGTGAGGACTAATTAGCCTGAGACTACAGCCTGTTATGGACCCATCTTAGAAAGCTTTGAAAGAAAGCCTCAGATCAAATTGTATCAAATAATGATGTCCCAGAAGAAAGCCCAAAATATTCAAGTGAGTTAAAAAATGTCCAGGACCTAAGAACATAACACAGTGTCTGGTATCCAATAAAAAATTATCAGACATGCAAAGAAGCAGGAAAATATAGCCTATAATGAGAAGAAAAGAAAAATCAATTGATAGAAACAAAGGCAGAAATGACATAGATGAAAGAAGTAGGTAAGGATGTTAAAACAGTTATTGTAAAATATATTCCATATATTCAAGAAGATAGATTAAGAGTGTGAATACATTAAGGAAAAACATAAAAGATTGTAAAAAAGGCTGAATTGATACAATGTCTGAGATGAAAAATACAGTGGATAGAATTAACAGAAGATTAGATGCTACAGAAGATAAGATTAGTGAACTTGAAAAACATGAAACTTCAAAAACATATATGGAAACATAGCATAGAAAACTATACTAGTGATTCCTAGATTTATAACTTCTATACAGAATTCTTATATTTAGGTGGCTACTTGACATCTGATGTCTTGGGTGACTCACAGGCATCTTCAACTGAGCATGTCTGAAATTGCCCTCCATTGCTCCCCCATCTCAAGAAATGGCAATTCATCTTTATCCTTGAGTTCTCAGTCACCATATCCAGTCCCTTAGCAAATATTCTTGCTCACTTCTTTCAGGTCTTTACCCATCTGTCACCTCTCAGTGACACTTTACCTAGCTCTCTAAATTTGCATACCTCTCCCCTCAAACCCCCTTGTGCCCTTACTTTATATTTACTTCTTAGCACTTGTCATTATCTAATATAACATATTTTTACTTACGTATTTTATGTATTACCTGTGATCACTAGAATACCAGCTTTATGAGAGTAGAGATTTTTATCAGTCTTCTTAACAGTAATATTTCCTCGAAGCTTAGAAGAATGCCTTATATGGCGGGTGCTCACTAAATAAATGAAATGTAGTCCCTTAATCAAAATTTTTCTTTTATTTGGTTATTTATTTAATAATTACTTAGAATTATAGGAATCTCTCAGTTGTTATTTTTTGAGTGAAGTGAGTACCTACTGTGTGCCAAGGTTTTTCAGTTATTGATGATACAGACGTGGGAAAAAAAACCATATAGGGTTTGGGGCGCCTAGGTGGCTCAGTCAGTTAAGCAGCTGCCTTCAGCTCAGGTCATGATCTCAGGGTCCTGGGTTTGAGTCCCACATCAGGCTCCCTGCTCGGCAGGGGTCTGCTCCTTTTCCCTCTTCTCCTCCCCCTGCTCGTTTGCGCTCGCTTGCTCTCTCAAATAAATCAAATCTTTTTTTTTTTTTTAAAGATCTGATTTATTTATTTTGACAGAGACAGCGAGAGAGGGAACACAAGCAGAGGGAGTGGGAGAGGGAGAAGCAGGCTTCCCGCAGAGCAGGGAGCCCGATGTGGGGCTGGATCCCAGGACCTGGGGATCATGACCCGAGCCGAAGGCAGACTCTTAACGACTGAGCCACCCAGGCGCCCTCAAATAAATCTTTAAAAAAACCCAAAAAACAAATCAAGTTCTTATTAAAAGACCAGCAACTGGAAGTATATAGCTAAGTACTTAGTTGTATGATAGATGTATCCAAAAATGACATAAAAGAAGTAGTGTGTGAAAATAGATGCAATTTAGATGGTTCAAAAGATGAAGAGAAACATTTCAAGTGGAGGAAGAGCAAGAGAAAAGGAAAAACGGGAGATGAGTATTTGATGTTTGGGAAGACCAGCCTCCCTAGAGCAAAGGCTTATATTAGTGATTCCTTCATAGATTCAGCAAATATTACATGAACAATTACTATGTGGCAAGGTGTTGTCCAGAAGTGGTGTCCTCAGTGGAGGAAACATGTAATCTACAGAACAGGGTATCAGTTGTTCTAATCCAGGAGTGCCCTGGACTCTGTCTTTGGGAAGGCAGATAACAGCTTCTACCCTTTTCTGAAGGGCAGCTACTAGGAGGTGATACCTAAACCCTGATTTCAAATCCACAATAGCTCAGGCCATGGGACTGGATGGGTGATCTGAAGAACTGTGGAAAAAGAGCTACAGAGCAGGGCTTTATCTGGAAAATTGCCACAGGAAGCAGAAAGCTAGTTGAGACAGAAAAGACAACAATGGAAAGGGAAAAACAGTAGTATGTTGTCTTGTAATAGAAACAGGAAGGATATCCAGAGAATCAGGAGTGGTCAGAACTGGAGCAGGTAAGTTAAGAATAGAAAATGAGAGAAAGTAATTGAATTTGATGAGAGAGTAGTCCCTACAAACCTTCAGAATTGCTCTTTTAGGAGAGTGGTTAGGAACAGAAACCAAACTGTAGCATGGACCTATAAGACAGTTTTGAATAGATACCATGGCCGTAAAGCAAAGAATGGTCTTTTATGTGTGTGCAGAGAGCTGTTTAACACTTTGTTCCTCTTGTCTTACCAGGTTAATAATTACTTTTAGTGATTTACTAAAAACTATCAAATTTAACCTTATTTAATGGCTATCAGTTAACTGCACAGTCCACTTTGGTTTTTTGTCAGAAGCATAAAGTGTTATTTCTAGAATAGTATCTAACCCCTCAATGGCAGTGCCAGGACTACTCTGGTCATTGTCCTTACCATTTATCACAATACTGGGCCCAACCTTGTCACTGTCTGTGAAGGACAAACTGTTTTCCTTCTCCAGTGTAGGGAAGAACCCATTTCTCCCTACTGTGTGTTTCTTCCCTCTGAGTCTCGTTTACTTTTACACTGAACACTTCACCTCTGACACTTTGGTCACCAGTTGTGTGGAGGTTTTCCCCCACTACAAGTAATTCTCTGCGTTACAACTAGGTGTCGCTACAGTTTCACTTGACTCTGACACATCCACCTGGAGATAGCATTGGATCCCACAGGTTAAGGGCTCAGTCATACAAGAAGGCCCCCCAGCCCCCCACCATGCACATACTTCAGATGCCAGCCACAAGGCCAGGTGCCCTTGTGACCAGCCAGCTATAGATCAGAAATTCCAGCGACCCCCTCCTTGGGTTTGAAGATTTGCTTAAAGAACTCAGGGAAGGACTTAGGTTTATCATGTTATTAAAGGGTATGATAAAGGATACAGATGAACAGCCAAATGAAGAGCTATATAGGGCAAGGTCTGGGAGGGTCCCAAACATAGGCGCTTCTGTCCCCATGGAGTTGGGGAACCTCTTGGTGTGGTTGTATTTGACAGTCTAGAAGCTCTCCAAACCCCATATTGTGGGACTTTATGGAGGGTTCATTATGAAGGAATGATCCATCATCAGCTCCATCTTCAGGCCTTCTTTGGGGGCTGGATTCCAGACTGCTAATCATGACTTGGTCTTTCTGGTGACCAGCTCACATCCAGGAGCCCACCCAGAGGTGCCTCATTAGAACAAAAGACACTCCTGTCACCCAGGAAATTACAAGGGTTTCAAGAACTCTGTGTCAGGAACAGAGGTCAAAATCAGTACTGTAGCAAGAGATGCTCCTAGTGTTCTTATGACTTAGGAAATTACAAGGGTTTTAGGAGCTTTGTGTCCGGGACTGGGGCAGAGACCAATATATATCTTTTCTTATCTCACACTATCTTTTTGTCAATGCAGGAAACCAAAGATAAACTCAAAGAAACAACAACAAAGTTAACTCAAGCAAAGGAAGAAGCTGATCAGATACGGAAAAATTGTCAGGATATGATAAAAACATATCAGGTATGCTTAACTTTTCAAATAGATTAGTAATAAAATTGCACCAAATATCAGTACTCTTGCTTCATTAATGTTTTGTATCTGTAATATTTGAAGTGTGGAATGGATTTGGTAGGACAGTTAAATAAATGACAGGTTATTTCCTGTGTTAAAGTACTTGTAGCTTAACTAGAGATCTTATTAGAGATGTTTTTAACCAAATAAAAACACTAAAAAATATCAGAAGAATGAAGAGTACAAGGAAATTTATAACTTAAAACCCACTGTGTATTATGTTACATATCTTAAGGGCTATTCTTGTTCGTACAGATTGACATATTTAAAATCTTTCAGTACAGTCATTTTTAGATACCCAAGGTATGCATTTCACAATTTGTAAACTTAACTGCCAAAGCCTTCACTTTCCAAAGTATAAAACTTTAAAAATTCAGTCATACTTTTTTCATTTCCTTCCCATTAGGAGTCCGAAGAAATTAAATCCAATGAGCTTGATGCCAAGCTTAGAGTCACAAAAGGAGAACTTGAAAAACAAATGCAAGAAAAATCTGACCAGCTAGAGGTGAGTGGCTTTGCTCTTTTCATGCCCTGGATTGGGCAATACATACAGAGCGAGAGAAAGAATGAGTACTGTCACCCACTTTGAAGGCCTTTTCGAAGGAATAGGCAATAAATTTAAGGTCTTGTTTAATACATAATGACTTGTGGTTTCTTTTAAACTTTACAAAAGATGCATCATGCCAAAATAAAAGAACTGGAAGATCTGAAGAGGACGTTTAAGGAGGGTATGGATGAACTACGAACACTCAGAACAAAGGTAAGGAAATCTCTAGTCATGATTTCAGAGGAAGGCTAAATATCTTTAATTTTGGACTCCTTCTAATTTTTTTAAGTGTTAGGGAAACACTTTCATTCCAAAATGAAAGAACTCAGAGGAGTAGAATATTGATTTCCTAGCAATACAAGGGACTCTTTTGTTGAAATGATAATGTCTTCCACTTTGGTCCCTTTGAAGTATTTTCCAGACATTCCTATTTTACAGCACATTTCCTGTTTCTGTCACTTATCCTTGGGCCCCTAACGTAAGGCAGTCTTATCAGCAAATTAATTGGAAAGATAGTTGGACTTTAGAACTGTAAGTGACAGAAAATAATAGACTTTATATTTCTCCTGGGTAGTCTTGTACAGTTTTAATTTCTAACAATCTAGTATAGTCTTCATTGTAAAAATAGTATCCCTTTTAATATGAATGTGAAATATCATTGTATATCAATTCATTTCTTTAGAAATAGGCTTTTAAGTAACCACCTTGAATTTGCCATCATTTAATAATTTCTAAAGTGTCCTTCATGTGCCTTTCCATTTGTTCTCTGTGCCAGTTCTTTGAGGTAGGTGGGGAAGGTATATCTTGTTTTCAGGTGAGGAAATGGAGATTCAGCAAAAATAATGTGACATGCTAAAACTCCTGTGACTAAATCACGAGAAATCTGAGACTGAACCCCAAGACTGTTAATGTCCCATTATATTTTCTTCACATTAATCCTTATAACTTAGCTTAGATTTTTTTTTTTTTTTGAGCAAGAGAGAGAACGAGTGTGCAAACGTGTGAATGGTGGGGGAGGGGCAGGGGAAGGGAAAGAGAATCTTAAGCAGGCTCCACGCACAGTGCGGAGCCCGATGTGGGGCTCGATCTCACAACCCTGACATCATGACCAGAGCCAAAATCAAGAGTCTTGACGCTTAACCAACTGAGACACCCAGGAGCCCCTAGCTTGGATTATTAATATATAATCACTGTATGAAGTAATTAAGGAATAAGAAAATACTGTTTATAGTCTAACTTGGTTATGAATTTTGATAGGTGAAATGTCTAGAAGATGAACGATTAAGAACAGAAGATGAGTTATCCAAATATAAAGAAATTATTAATCGCCAAAAAGCTGAAATTCAGAATTTATTGGACAGAGTGAAAATTGTGGATCAGATACAGGAGCAGCATCAAAGGTATAAACCAAGCAACTTCTGTTTATGTTAATCAATAGGTTTTTTAATTCTATCTCAAGATTCTGTTATTAAATGTAATTATTACATTAAATAAGAATATTATAATTTTACTAGCTAAAAAATTTAAAATTCCTGTTTTCATTTGAACTTTTTTGGATTATCTTTGAAGTTCCTATTATGGCTTCTAAAAATCAAAGTTTATATTCCCTAAATATTGGAAGTGGCAATTTATAAAACAGAATGGATTTTAGTTTCTTATTCTTTAATGTTCAAATTATGCTACTATTACTAGTGCCTTTAAAAGGTAGATATATATATACATCTGTACCTTTGTATTGTGGTGCAAGGTCAGGAGCTGACATTCCTTGGCTCCTTGTAAAACCATTTAGCTAAACTCTACTCATGACGTCATCTGGCAGAGCCTAAATTCATCCTTAATCCAAATACCTTCTTTTTGATACTGTCCCAGCGGCTGCTGCTCAGTATTGCCAAAAATCCTCACCATCATCCAGGTTGGTGCTGCGACCTCAACTGGAAATGTTAGTGACCTCTAATCCTGCCATATGTCCTTGGTTACAGCCTCTCCCCCACCTCAAAGCATCTATTCCAGACGTTCCTTCTTTGTTCCCACTTCCGGTCTCCCTCTCCTCGCTATTTACTCTTGGCAGGTGATTACCTCTTATTTACTTCACAAGAGAAGTGGGAGCTGCAGGTAACTGTTCTCGCAACCTCTTTCTGTCTCTTCTGTGAACTTGCCTTCATCTGCAGCTATTCTTCTTTCTCTTCCTTCTGTTATTACAGAAGACATGTTCCTGTTCCCCTCTGAACTGAATTGTTCTCTCTACTTCTGTGGATCCCATGCTCTTCTGCCTTCTCAGGATCTTTCTGGACTATTTCTTCTTTATCCTTTATCTCTTACCTCTCTCTACTTTTTGTTTTTCTACATTTCAATATTAAAAACGTCAAAACTAATGTGATGTCCCCCCACCTGTCTCATGTCCTTCACAACCAAACATCTTTGTAGAATCATCTGTACTCTTTCTCCATGCCATCACTTCCTTTGTCCTCCTTTTCCTCTCCACTTCAGTCTAGCTTCTACCCCAACATCCCATTAAAAACTGCTAATGCCTCCTTAAATCTAGCAGACACTTCGCAGAGTAAGCCTTGCTTGAATTTTCAGTATTAAAACCATTAAGCCCATTATCCTTCCTTTTTTTTTAAAGATTTTATTTATTTATTTAACTGACAGAGAGAGACAGCTAGAGAAAGAACACAAGCAGGGGGAGTGGGAGAGGGAGAAGCAGGCTTCCCGCCAAGCAGGGAGCCCGATGCGGGGCTCGACACCAGGACCCTGGGATCATGACCAGAGCTGAAGGCAGCTGCTTAACCAACTGAGCCACCCAGGTGCCCCAAGCCCATTATCTTGACATGCTCTGTTCCTTTGGCTTCATATCATGCTTTCCTTGGTGTTCCTCCCCACTTTCTGGCCACTCCTTTTCTTAGTCTCCTTGGCAGCCTTCTCCTTGTCATAAAACTCTTTTGTTACTGTTTTATCATACCCTGAATGGCCCAGCTATTGCTGTAGTATGCTGTAGGACCTTCAAGTCATTGTCTTCAGCCCTTTTAAAGGCTCAGGCCCAGACATACAGGTATCAAAGGCACCTCAGACTTTTAGAATGTCCCAAACTGATTCATCCATCCCACCCATAAATATGCTCCTCTGATGTTCCTGAGATGAGCGATGAGTGGAGCATCCACATGATTTTCCAGCCCAGGAACTGGGCGTCCTTCTTGGTTTCCTTTCCTTCCCCTCATACATCTAACCAGTCACAGAGTATTATTGATGCTAAGGCTTCAGTATCTATCTTTCTTTTTTTTTTTTTTTTAAGATTTTATTTATTTATTTGACAGAGAGAGAGACAGCGAGAGAGGGAACACAAGCAAGGGGAGTGGGAGAGGAGAAGCAGGCTCCCCGCAGAGCAGAGAGCCCTATGCGGGGCTCGATCCCAGGACCCTGGGATCATGACCTGAGCCGAAGGCAGTTGCTTAACCGACTGAGCCACCCAGGCGCCCTAATGCTTCAGTATCTTTCAAGTTCATTTATTTTTCACACCCCTACTACTGCTGCCATTGTTCTTTTATCTGGAAAGCTGCCATAGCTTCTAAATGGGTTTTTTTTTTTTTTTTTTTTGTGTTTTTTTTTTTTTTTTTTTTGTCTTCCCTTGCAGTCCATTTCCTACACCGTAGTTAGCATAGTCTTTTTAAAAAGGAAATCTCAAAACCTTTCAGTGATTTCCCATTGCCTCAAGGACTGTCCAGTAAGTTCAGATGCCACAGCATGGCTTGGAAGATCATTAGTGACCTTGCTTCTCTCTCTGTGCTTTCTCTTTTCGCACTCTTGGGTTTCAGCAATAGTTGTTTACAAATGTGGATTGATTGTCTCCTATGTGCATGCGCTATATTAAGTGCTGGGCATATAGTGCTGTCCTTATCCTCATCAGTGTTGAACATGTGTTTGTTAGTACCAACAAGAAAGTCATTCTCGTTCCCTTCCCAGATCTAGCACATCCTGTTTCTTATACCTGGAACATATTTTGTTGTCCCACTCACTCCTACTTTTTCTTCTGATCAGGAAGTAGCAAACTGTGGTCCACGAGCCAAGTCCAGCCTACTGCCTTTTTTTGTAAATAATTTTTTCTTGGAACACAGCTACTCTCATTCCTTCATGGATTATCTGTGGCTGCTTTCACACTGCAGCAGCAGGGTTGAACACTTGCCGCAAAGACCATATGCCGTAGAAACTTAAATTGTTTAAGTTTGGGCCTTTCACAGGAGAAGTTTGCTAGCCCCTACTGTGTTAGTTTAAACACCACTTACACTAGGTTAGGCAACCCACCCTGTGCTTGCATCGTCAAAAATATTTTATCACACATGTAATTTCCTTAATGGAAATCTTTGAAAGCAGGGCCCATGTCAGTCTTACTTATACTCACAGCTCTTAGTTCCTAGCATATATTAGGTAGTCCTGCAAATCCAAATAAATAATTTGGCTGAATGAATAAAAGTGCATTTATAAAGTATTTTATTTGATGAAAATCCCAAATCATTAATATAATGTCTTTTAGTAGTTTTTTTTTTCTTAAGTATAAACTTTGTTTTTTAGAGGTAAACAAGAAATTGAAAATTTGAAGGAAGAAGTGGAAAGTCTTAATTCTTTGATTAATGACCTACAAAAAGACATCGAAGGCAGTAGGAAAAGAGAATCTGAGTTACTACTATTTACAGAAAAGCTCACTAGTAAGAATGCGCAACTCCAATCTGAATCCAATTCTTTGCAGTCACAATTTGATAAGCTTTCCTGTAGTGAAAGTCGGTTACAAAGCCAATGTGAACAAATGAAACAGACAAATACTAATTTGGTAAGTACACATTTACATTTAACTTTTAAAGTGACATACAAGAGGCACAAATTAAATTTTCCTGTTAGCATAAACCTACTGGTAGTTAAGTTGAGCTCTTTTTTTTATTGGCCTGATTTTCTGGTAATTTCAAATGCTGTAAGAAGTGTCAGTTTTTCCTTCTAACTTGTTTAAAGTGTCCTTTTTCCTTCCTATATATAATTTATAATAAAATACCTTCCTAAAGTGTTTATGAGAAAGTATTTCACTTTTGAAAATAAGAAAACCATGGTTTTTGTCATTAGTAACTGGAATTACCACGTGTGTGTGTATATATATATATATATTTAAGATTTATTTGGGGGGGAGGGGCAGATGGAG
Organism: Neomonachus schauinslandi; assembly: GCF_002201575.2. Classification (NCBI taxonomy): domain Eukaryota; kingdom Metazoa; phylum Chordata; class Mammalia; order Carnivora; family Phocidae; genus Neomonachus; species Neomonachus schauinslandi. Next base: position 138,250,864 of record NC_058408.1, on the reverse strand, counting down.
AGGGAGAATCTCAAGCAGACTTCCTGCTGAGTACGGAGCCTGACACGGGGCTCAATCTCGTGACCCCGAGATCGTGACCTGAGCCGAAATCAAGAGTTGGACATTCAGCTGACTGAGCCACCTAGGCACCCCTGGAATTACTATATATTTTTTAGAGTATTCCAAATACTCTAGATTTTTATAGTTTAAAAATGGTTTAATATTTCTAAGTGATCAGAGTGTCTTCAAGTTACTCATAAAAATAATTTGAGATGTTAGTCCAAAATAACCAAAGACCTCTGACATAGACTGTTTTGCATGTATAAAATGGCAAATGCATTAATATGCCCCCTGCATTCCCACACAAGGAATTTGAGGAGTGCGGGAAACAAAACCTGGTAAGGAACAATTCTGGAAGAATCTACCATCAAGGACCTTGTATTTTCAGGTTTTAAACTATGAGCAGTAATGGAAACAAACAGGTGTTAAAATTGGTGTTTTTTATTTGATCTCATTTAATATTTAGGAAAGTAGATTGTCAAAAGAGGAAGAACTGCGAAAAGAGGAGGTCCAGACTCTGCAAGCGGAACTCACCTGTAGACAAACAGAAGTTAAAGCATTGAGTACCCAGGTCGAAGAACTAAAAGATGAATTAGTAACCCAAAGACGTAAACATGCCTCCAGTGTCAAAGATCTTACCAAACAACTCCAGCAAGGTATAAAATCCTCGCACACTTAGACCTTAGTGTTGCATCTTTTAGTCATTAAGGATTTATAGAAAAAATATATTTTACATCAGGTTCTACCACACTGATTAATGCCATATGTTCTTTTTAATGTATTAATGTTTATAAACCAAATCACTAAACCTCTTGGAGTTCCATGAATAGTCTATAACATCTTCTATGCTAAAGGATGTTTATGCACAGAACCCCAAAATGTGAGCGTTGGGAATATACTTGAGGGCAGTAGTGTCTAAACTTTTTTGATCACATACTCCAATCAGTAAAAAGTATTTAAGCATTTGTTCTCAGATTTATATGTATTTATTTATAAATTTAAAACATGTGTCACTCTACATTAAAAAACATGAAAAATAGAATCTGATTAAAACATAATAAAAATTAAAATTAAAAAATCTTTTCAAAGATCAGATGAAATGTAAGTATAAATGGAAATTCTAATATTTTCTCCCTACACATGCTATGAGTTGTTTTGTGCAGCATCTAGGGTACCTGCAGCCCACCTTGTAGACCTCTACCTTAGAGATCATTGAGCCCTAACCCTTCGTCTTAGAAGAAACTGAGACCCAGACAGGTTATGAATGACCTGAACAAATGATTAACAGCTGGGACTGGAACCCAGATTTCTTTCATTTAAAAATTTAAACAATTTAAACTGTGCTATGTGCTTGGATACAAAGATGAGTAAGATATGTGTTCTGACTTCCTAATCTCTTCTGTTCTCACTACTTTGTGTTATTATTGGGTGACAGTATTAAGATAAAAGAGATTTAGCATTTACTTAATATGAATATATTCAGATATTTGCCATAAGAATTGTTTGTTTTTAAAGCTATAATTGAAGGGAAATTTCTGGTATTGTAGAGGTCATCTAAATCCATCAGGACTCTGAATGTTAGGTCACTATGCCTAAGTGATGTCATCATAGTGTTGTTTCTATGTATTTTGTATTTGACCCGTACATTTCTAGATATCATTTTATATGAATGACAACTATAGCCCTCCTGTCTAAAGTATGTATTCCACAAATTTCTCTTGTGTTTAAGCCATTTTTGCCTGAGCGATTTTAGCAATTAAAATCAGAAATAGTGGGGCAAATGGTCATGATAATTGTCACAAGTAATTTATTTTTCCTGTAGCACGAAGAAAATTAGATCAGGTGGAGAATGGAAGCTATGATAAAGAAGTCAGCAGTATGGGGAGTCGTTCTAGTTCATCAGGTAAAAAAATTTCTGGTTTCAGTTGTTATCTAGTGATTGATTGTAAAAAGAACTAGCATTTTTTTGTGTTAAAAAGTGTTGATTTTTTTTTTCCCATTTTGAGTTATAAAAAGTGGTATTATTTCCATTTAAATAAGTTCTCATCATTTCCCAGGGTTTCATGTTTGTCATGGGGTTCTAGATGATCTGTCTCTCTACCTCCTATTATCTTACCTGCATCTTCTTTTTTCTTTGTGACGATTTCCTCTTCCATTTTTAAATTTAGATTTCTATTCATCCATATAGAAGACTTGTTATAATAGGGTCTCTCTTTTTTTTTTTACTTTTATGTTACTTTTAACCCCTGAAAACTAATGAAATGATCATCAATACATTTTAAGATTTTTTTTTTATATATACATATGTTTAAATCTTTTAGCTTTCCCATGGTAAATATGCCTGTGGTCTGAAGTGAAAATGAAGAGAGTCCATAAAATTATGATTGATATCATTGTGGAAATGGTAATTAGCAAAATATCATGTATTTGTCATTTTAGAGTGCCAGGAATCACGCCAAGCACTTTAAGCATATTATTTACTCTGCAGAATAGTTGTGTGAGGTGTTACAATTCGCATTTTAGTGCTGAGGAAGCGAAGGTTCAGAATGGTTCCATGACTTGCCCCAAATCCACAGTGACAGAACTCTCAGACTCTAGAATGAGTGCATGCCATGACACTGCACTCCCTCCCAGGAGTTGCACATCGACTATTACAGTAGTGGGAAGATCACACAGTAGAAAGAACATGGGTTGAAACTACACATAGGTATTTATTTATTTTTTAAAAAGATTTTATGTATCTGACAGACACAGTGAGAGAGGGAACACAAGCAGGGTGGGTGGGAGAGGGAGAAGCATGCTTCCCCCTGAGCAAGGAGCCCGATGCGGGGCTCGATCCCAAGACCCTGGTATCACGACCTGAGCCGAAGGCAGACGCTTAACGACTGAGCCACCCAGGTTCCCCTACACATAGGTATTTAGAAGCCAGGTCTGTCATTTATTAGTGCGTGACCTTGAATAGGATATATTACTGTCTTAAATCTACAAAATGGAGTTGAAAAAAGACTTATGTTTGTAGGACAGAGAGGATCAGAAATTTTTCTCAACTGATGTTGATAAAAGTAATAGCTAACATTTACTGAGTGCTTACTTATATGCACTGTTCCAAGCACTTCACATATATTAACTCTAAATGAGGATAACAATTCTATGAGGTAAATAATAATATTATTCCCATTTTAAGATGAGGTGACCAAGGCACAGAGAATTAAATAACTTGTCCAACATCACGCAGCTAGAAAGTCGAGGAGTAGGATTTGAGCCTTGGGAGACTGGCTTCAGAGCTTAACCCACTCTGTGTTCTGTCTTCTCTGTCTCTGTCTTTGGCTCTCAGTTTCACTTCAGACTTGTTATTCTGACTTTTTCTTGAGTTTCTTGTTTCTCTATTGCTGCTTCCTCATCCGGTTCCTGAGAGACATAATAGGCCCTTTTGGTACTTCTGTCATTCATGTATTCAGAAATAAGAACTCAGGCCAGGTATGACTTGTATTCTGTGCCCGACTCTGTTAGATCGAATATTTGCAGTTTATACTAGAAGAAATAATACGTGACATTAGCAGATGACTCTAGACTGAGTACAATACCCTAAGTGATTTTTTTTTTTTTTTTTTTTGGTCTTCAGGGTCCCTCAATGCTCGAAGCAGTGCAGAAGATCGATCTCCAGAAAATACCGGGTCGTCAGTAGCTGTGGATAACTTTCCAGAAGTGGACAAGGCCATGTTGATTGAGAGGATCGTAAGGCTGCAAAAAGCACATGCCCGGAAAAATGAAAAGATAGAATTTATGGAAGATCATATCAAACAGTTGGTGGAAGAAATTAGAAAAAAAACAAAGTATGTATTATATAACACGATCTGTGTTTGAAATACCATTACTTATATGGTAAAGTTACTGTTTTCAAAATTAATCATATCAAGAGCCAATCTTTCAAAAAATAATTCTTGTTTTTTAAAGATTTTATTTATTTGACAGCGAGCCCTGCAGGCCTCAGGGCTCAATTCCAGGACCCTGGGATCATGACCTGAGCCGAAGGCAGACGCTTAGCGACTGAGCCACCCAGGCGCCCCTCAAAAAATAATTTTTTAAAATAATTTTTTATTGTTATGTTAATCACCATACATTACATCATTAGTTTTAGATCAAAAAATAATTCTTAATTTTAGTCATTCAGTTCCCAGTCTTTTATTGATCATTTACTATGTTCTAGGTTTTGGGAATACAGAGATGAACAGGTCTTTAAGGTGATCTAGAGTTCAACAGATCTTAATTTTTTTAGGTTACTAAGATAATGTTGGATTTAATAAAAGCACTCTGTTAGCTTTTGATTTTCATGAGATACGGGGTTGTGGATTATCTTTCCTGTTGGGTAGGACAAGTGGGTAATTTATTGGGCATCTGCCAAGTACAAGATTCTGTGCCTATGACTTAAACTTTCATTGATTTCTTAAAACTCAGGGATAAATAAATTAACTGGTGGTGTTCAGGTCAAATCACTAAATGTTCCAGAGTCACCACTAATCCAGTAAGTGACAGACCAAGAACTGGGGATCTGGGCCCAGCTGGGACTAGGTCAGTGTGACCTAAAGTCAAAAACTGGCTTCTCAAGCTCCCAGTAGCTGGGCACCAGGGGCCTTGAGCTAAGAACCGGCCTTTTGAATGGTGACCTTGGGGGCCTCAGGGCGTCCTGGCCCCTGAGCAGGGCTTTCTGTGAGGTGGGCGGGATGCCTGGTCAGCACAGCCTGGAATCTGCTGTGCAATGCGTTCCATACACGTTTAATTTGCACTAATGTTCTTTGCTTTGGTACCATGCATGAAACCTTACTTTTTCTCAGTCACTTTTATGAGACAGATTTTCATGCACTTTTGTTTGCTATTTCGTCCCCCTGCTAACTGGCCTCTGGCATGGTTTTTTTGGTTCATCTCACCTGCGGGTTCTCCATCCTGACCCTGTGGCCTGTGATCTTTCCTCTTCATCCCTCCAGTGGCTTGTTCTCCCCTCCCAGGAGCTGGGCTCTCTGGGGCTTGGGCCTTCCTTCCTCACCTGGTAAAAAGGAAAAAAAAATTTGCTGTGCAAAATTCCTCTTAAAAATACCATATTCTTTTAAGATATTTTTTATATATTGCAACTTTTTACCCATGACTTTTTAATTTTTATTTTGAAATAATTTTAGACTTAGCGAAAAGCTGGCCCATGACTTTTAAAAGAAAAAGAAGGGGTGCCTGGGTGGCTCAGTTGGTTAAGTGTCTGACTCTTGATTTCAGCTCAGGTCGTAATCTCAGTGTCGCGAGATTGAGCCCTGTGCCGCCACTTCCCCCCACCCCTGGTCTCCTGCTTGCGCATACATTCGCGTGCATGCTCTTTCTGTCTAAAATCTTTTTTTTTTTTTTTAAAGATTTTATTTATTTATTTGACAGAGACACATAGCGAGAGAGGGAACACAAGCAGGGGGAGTGGGAGAGAGAGAAGCAGGCTTCCCACAGAGCAGGGAGCCCGATGCGGGGCCTCATCCCAGAACTCTGGGATCATGACCCCAGCCAAAGGCAGACACTTAATGACCGAGGCACCCAGGTGCCCCTAAATAAATAAATCTTTTTAAAAAATGAATAAAGTTCTAAGTTTAATAACAAGAAAATAGAAAATATTAACTGAAATGGAGTAATAAAGAAATTGCTCAAAAGTATTTTGATTAGGGGCACCTGAGTGGCTCAGTAGGTTGGGTGTCTGCCTTCAGGTCGGGTCGTGTTCCTGGGGTTCTGAGATCGAGCCCCACATCGGGCTTTCTGCTCAGCAGGGAGCCTGCTTCTCCCTCTCGCTCTGCCTGCAGCTCCCTCTGCTTGTGCTCTCTGTCAAATAAATAAATAAAATCTTTTAAAAAATTTAAAATATTTTGATTAAAGTAATAAGGAAAGAAATAGAAAAACAATGTTTATATATCTTTAATGTAAATACCATTTGAATAAAAATGGGATTAAGACATCATCTGGGGGCACCTAGGTGGCTCAGTCAGTTAAGCATCTGCCTTCAGCTCAGGTCATGATCCCAGAGTTCTGGGATCGAGCCCCAAGTCTGGCTCCCTGCACACTGGGGAGTCTGCGCTTCTTCCTCTCCCTCTGCCCCTCCCCCCTGCTTGTGGGTGCATGTGCTCTCTCAAATAAAATCTTTAAAAAAAAAAAAAAAGATACCAAGTGAATAAGAAAATTTATTTTCTAACATATTACTGTTATTAACCTAATAGGTACTTGTTTTACGCTAATCATCTTCATGCTTATGATTAGTTGATTCTTGTAAATTTTAATGTTTTTAATTCTGCAAGTATATAACTGACCGTGTCATTTTATTTTGCAGAATAATTCAGAGTTACATTTTACGGGAAGAATCAGGCACACTTTCTTCAGAGGCATCTGATTTTAACAAAGTCCATTTAAGTAGACGGGGTGGCATTATGGCATCTTTATATACATCCCATCCAGCTGATAGTGGATTAACATTGGACCTCTCTTTGGAGATCAACAGAAAATTACAGGCTGTTTTGGAGGATACATTACTAAAAAATATTACTTTGAAGGTATCTGTATTTCTCATTTACTTACCAGCCAGTAAGTAAGCATGGCATAATGGTGCCTCTTTCATAGTGTGAGCTAGCCCGTAAATGGACTAGTTCTATAATGCAAGGTAGCCATTTTACCTGGAGATAAAATTTTTGTGTTTTTCTTGAAAAATACAATTTTTTAAGCTAGCAAGGAAAGGAAGAAAGAGCAGAAAATCAGCTTCGCTATTGTACAGACAGTTGTTTATTTTGCAGTGGGTGGCCTTTGACCTGTATAATTAGTTATAATCAATCGCTGAGACTCTATTTTAAGATTAAGGCATGCATTTTCTAATGTATTTTCCAGCTTTACTTTTGCGGCTTTTACCCGACCCAACTGTTCTATTTGTGCTATGTTTGGGCCTTGATAGTAAATAAAGTTGTAAATGTAGTAATAAATCTATGCACTAAAATTTGCTGCAGCTTCAGTAAAGATTCTGAAATGTACAGGACTGACTGACTGAAAACTGCTGTGCACCTGGTTTATGCTGCAGAGCACTGAAGACTAATCCTCACCCTTTCAGTGTCAAAATTCAAGCAAAAACAGTTCAAACTGGATCTGTATACTTATGATACTTAATGGTTCTGTTTTCTTTCCCCCTTTTTCTTATTGGTAAAGGAAAATCTACAAACACTTGGAACAGAAATAGAACGTCTTATTAAACACCAGCATGAACTAGAACAGAGGACGAAGAAAACCTAACACACAGCTCTTGGTCACTAAACACAAAAGCCACATAAGGAGCAGGTGCCACTCTGCCCAGTGTTGGAAAAAGTTTCCCTGCTTTGTGTGTCAGCCAGTAAAAAATTGTTTTGCTTCATCTGTATAAAAAAGCATCCTTTTACAATACGAATGCATTGCTGTGTGTACTGTAAGAGAATGAGCTTTGATGAAATTTGTGTTTGTATACTGACAGCCTGTCACTGAATCAGAACAACTGAAATTGCTAACAGTCCTACGAAGTGCTGAACATTATTGCAAGGGCTTTCGAAAATCCCTTCTCCGTATTTCTTCCTTTGAAAATATATAACGTCAGAAATGATTCAGCTTTTTAAAATTATGCATGAAAGGACACGTGTTAATCATTCAGTAATACGCTATTTCTCCAACATGAAGAAAACTAAAGTGATTCAAGTTTTGTTTGACATTCCAGTATAACATTTGGTTTTATTTTAGGGATGCCAGTGAGTCCTTAAATCTTAATTTTAATGGAAGCTAATAGGAAAGCCAGCTCCTGGTAGCTAGCAGTTATCAGACATTGCATGTCTCTGTCTGGTTTCCTTATCTGTGCTAGGTACGTTTTTTTCAGATTCAAATTGTTTGAGTTAATGTTGAGGTTTTTTTATTTTTCAGTTACACAAAATAGGATTTTAAATAACATGCTCACTTAGATTTGTGGACTTCAGTTGTATTTTAAAATGTGAATTAGATTAGTCGTTAGAGCAGAGAGATGAATGATGAATTCTTTGAAACTGGAATACTTTAGTTTTGCTAACATCAAATGTAAAGATAAATGTTTAAGATATTTATGAAGAACCAGTTCCCAAGAGAATCCAGCATATGGCTCTGTTAACCATTTCATTTGAATACCATTCTTTACCATTATATAATTATATATTCCAGTGGCGTGATCTTACAGTCCCCAATGTGATGTGTTTCAGTATATTTATTTAAAATACAAAATAATTACATCTCTGTAACCAAAGGAATGTTAGAGCCAGATTTGTGTATCCTGATGGATTTTTACAATATTTAAGATGTGCACTTAAATGTTGCCAGTCATAGTATCAGCATTTCTACATCATTGAATTTTGTTCCTTCTTCTTGTAAGTTGTAACTTATTATCATTTCTGAGCGTGGCTTTTCACATTTCCTTATATTCAGATCATTTCCGTAATAGGATACCTTGGCTAATACGCAGATGTTGCCACAAGTGTCCCTTTTGTTTTAGATTTTTGCATCCTTTTTTTCTCTCCTTAAGAGAAGTAAGCTTTGGGATGATGAATTAACCTTTAAGGAATTGTATGACTCTAACAGTTGGGCTCATGGTGGCAATATCCCTTTAATGTGTTTTAACACTTTTTTAATCAACATTGTTTAAAAAGATCATTTACTAAATTTTTACGAAGGATTCAATGCAGCATCTTATTTTTTCTGTATGTCAAGTTATGTCTTGCCATCCAAAAACAAAATCTTTTCAAACTGGAAATATAAGTCCAAAACACCTTCTTAAAATAGCTATAACAAGTATTACTCTTACCATAATGTGTCTTGTTCTTTTTACCAATAATAATTTATCAAAATAAAGTAAGAGGGGGTAAGTGCAAACAAATCTGAATTATTTTCCCATTTTTCTAGACATACTATTGATATTCCTAAAGACTACTTAGAGTAGCCAACATAACTAAATTTCATGACTTCTTCTGTAATGGAGCTTCATAGACTACAATATTTGTTTTTTTCCTCCAAGACACAAAATGTGTGAATGGAGACCAAGCAGTGATCAGATCTAGAGTGTCCTATGTCTATACACTTTTTAAAAATATATACATTTTATTACATACAAAAGTGAAACATTCCAATATTAACATGTGTGCCACCACCATTCATTTGGAGAACTCAAATGGTGACACTACTTTAGAGGAAAGCTATTTATTATAAACAATATTCTGACTTTTATTCTTCAAGCTATGGAAAATTTTTGAAGAAAATGCTTTTATTGTCCTTTGGTTCTTCAGTTTCTATTGTATCTTTTTGTGTATGGATTAGAACTGAGCCAAGTAATATACAAAGAGGTGGATATGTCAGATCTTTATACCAATCACAAAAAGCTGCTAATGTAAGGATTGAGAGGGTCTTCTACTCTTAATATATTGACTATATGGAGAGAAGAATGGGTGTCTGGAAAAGGAAAATAGTCTGGATAAACCTGAGATCTGAGGCAAGATTTATACGTTCATTATTAGTTATACACATCAAAGGCTGTTTTGGCTAGTTAGCACTGTTTTGATTTCTTTGAGCAGGTAATTTTTTGTGTGTGTGTACATCTGCATATGCTTTTCTAGGTTTTAATTTTGAAGTGAATTCTTACTGTGACCCCCTTTTTTCCCCATACCACTTCAAACTTTAGCCTGCTCAGTGTTAAGGATTGAAAATAGTGGGTTTGAGTGAAGAAATGGGTTTGAACTTTGGTGTTGTGTGTTGGTTTTTTTTTAACTTTCTTTCTTCATCACCATTTAAAGTGATTTATCTTGAATTAAATTTTATCAGGCTACCAGCATGTTATGTATTCACTTAAAAAACATGTGTTGAAGACCTGCTATTGCCAGGCAGCATCCGGGGTATTATGGTTTTATTGGTGAACAAATCAGACGGGGCACTTGTTGTCCTCATGGTGCTGTGGTCTAGTGACAGTGGCGGGAGACGGGAGGAGCCACTCTTGGAGGCCCTGCCGCAGAAGGAAGAAGGTTAATCCACCTGTGCAAGTAGTGGCCCCAGAAATCTCACGGTGGTATGAAGCTTTGGGAAATGAATCCTTGCTCTGGGTTATGCCGAGAGCAGGTGGTCTCACAATGGTCTACACGTTCCCTGTCACAGTTTGATGTTTAATTATTCTTTAAGAAGAAAAAAAAAAATCCAAAGACCGTAAAGAGATATTTGATTTTTGCCCTTTTAGTAAATTGTTAATGCCTACTTGACGCTCACAAAGATAATTCTAATCATGTTTTCATGTGTATTCCTAAACTTTGTTTTACCAGCATATTATTTTCTAAAGATTTTTTGCATATAAATTTAAACCAAGATTTACTGCTAGAAAGAAACCAAAACATTAAAAACCATTAATATTGTAAATGCTACTGTGGTGAAAATATTTTTATCAATCATGTTGCTACTCAGTATGGTTAGTTTGCCTTATGAATGTTGACTCTAGTAGCCTGTTTTTCAATATCCTTTTTTAAAACAAAACAATTTTTTTTGACACTAAGATTGTTAATTTTTAACACCAGTTGGTGGCACTAGAAACCTGAAATTTTTCAAGGCTCTGAACAAGAGAAAATAATTGGAAAAGTATCCAAACATGAAGAATTTTCAGGAAGATAAATGAAAAATATAATTGTATATTAAAGATGTATTTTCTGGGATGGAACCCTTTTTTAAAATGCATATGGCTGTCCATTTTGACTACAATGATGAAACTTGTTTATCTTCCAAAAGTTCATATATATATGTGTGCATTGTACAGATAATCTTTAATTTGATTACACTGTTCATTTTGTAAATGTTTCTGTATAAAATGAAGCTTTTCAAGAGAATTCTATGTATATATTGTACTTATTAAATAGGTAATGCCTGTTTACTAAGTTGTATTTTAGTAGCATCTCTGATTATTTATTTACATACACGACTTGCTAGACAGACTGATTCTCCAGACTGTTGGCAAGGCTGCTTCAGATTGCTCGAATTTTCTTTTTTAAATCACACTAGGAATTTTTGCTTTCCACAGTTATCTTTATTATACCAATTATTATTAGAAGTCACTGAACAATAGTAAACAGATTAAATTGAATGCCAGGTTCTATTTCAAATTTGTGTTTTAACTGGTAACAAAATTTGACCTTTTACAAAAGGCAGATTTTCACATGCCTGTTTTCACATGCCTGTGTGAAAATTTCTCATTGAACTTGATAAGCCAGTATATATATTCATGTTCTCCACAAATCTATGTACTCACTTGCCCAAATTACCTAGCCTTAATAATAAGGATCTAATATAGTTCAATAAAAACCTATCGAAATGGCATTAATTTCATGAAGTTAACGTGTGTGGTAGGTATTTCACATCACGCTGTGTTGTTTTCCATTTCTCTCAAGTTCTGGTACACTTAAATTGTGCCACATACCCTCATGACTTCACTATTGGAAAGAATCCCCTAAAATCAGGATCCTTGGAATAAGAGTAGAATTAAAAGAATAGAGGAAGCTTACGTGACGTCCTCAATAGTCTGCTTTCCGGTAGCCTACAGATTTGTCTGCAAGGAAAGGAATGTATGCGGGAAGAGAGTGAGTGAGTGAGGGAAAGGGATACTGGCTGGGGTGGGTATTTATTTTGTTGTTTATTTTGGCTTGTAGTTCTTAACTGGTCAGTGGACCCTCAGGCATGAGATTGGAAAGACCATTCCGCTGAACTTATATCCATGTCTGTTTTGTTCTTAATAACTCTGCTCCAATCAATGACTATAGAATGAGGACACACTTCATTAGGACTAGAAGCTTAAAGAGGATGCCTGTGTCTGACGAGGACCAATGCGGTTTTAATGATTGAGAACAATGTGACCAGACTTGACGTCCCTGCCTCTGTAGAGATGCACTGTTAATTCTTACATTGTATGTAAGAGACTTGATTCTTGGTGGTGGTTTTTTTTTAAACATGCATTTAAGAAGTATGCTATTTCTGAGGAATTTTCAGCCTTGTTTTACTTTTTGATTGCCCGAAGGCCACGCTGTTTGCCAGATAGACTATCTGCCCTCCTAATTGCACTCCCCAAAAAAGGGATAGGATATTAAGGAATCTCTACCATTAACACATTGCAGAAAAGTTCAATTGTCCATTTAGGATCCACTGAAATAAAAAACGTAAGTTACTGATAGTCATCTGCTAGTTGCATTAACTTGGGGAATATATTAAATACACGAGTGGTTTTCCACACCATTTTACCATATAGTCTTTGTTTTTTTGTTTTAATGTTTTATTTATTTATTCATGAGAGTCACAGAGAGAGAGAGAGAGGGGCAGAGGGAGAAGCAGGCTCCCCGCTGAGCAGGGAGCCCGATGCAGGACTCGATCCGGGGACGCTGGGATCATGACCTGAGCCGAAGGCAGATGCTTAACCATCTGAGCCACCCAGGTGCCCTAGTCTTTGTTTTTAATAAATAAAGGCCCAAGGGCAGTAAGTAGTGTGTTTGTGTATATTTTCAGCAGCCTCCCACTTTGCTGGTCCCAGGAAATATCAGCTAAACTTGACACACTACCTGTCATTTCTTGGGTTCTTTTTATAAACTCTGACTAGGTGAGACACCCGGAAATGTCCATCCCCCCGGCTGCCCTTGCTGCAGGTTTGAGCTGTTTCTGCCCTTCCCATGGGAAAAACACTCTCAGTGTCTGTTCTTCCACCAGAGCCCCCTTAGATCCCATCTCCCCACAAACCAGGTCCCCAGGAGCCCGGGCCAATGGAGGGTGCTGTTGGATTTTGTGTATTGTTATTGTGTGAATTTAGGACAAGGTTGGAGGGAGACCCTGCTGAGACAAGCAGGCCAGAAAGACTCTGTTTCTGGCATCCTGATTGGAATTCAGAACTCACTTTGCCATAGAAATATTTTAGGGGCTCCTGGATGGCTCAGCTGGGAAAGTGCCTGACTCTTGATTTTGGCTCAGATCATGATCTCAGGGTCGTGAAATCAAGCTCCATGTCAGGCTCCGTGCTGGGCCTCTCTCTCCCTCTGTGCCTCCCCGCTCACATGTGCTCTCTCTCTCAAAAAAAAAAAAAAAAAACTTATTTAAATAATGAATACTTTATTCAAAACATGGGTAAAAGGGGCTTTGAGTGCTTGCCTGAAATGTTTCTTACCTTCTTTCTTTACTTTTATGAGGTTCAGTGTCTTCTAAGCTACAAGGCACCAACTTTCAAAAAAGGGTTGAAGCAGAAGCCTGGAAGCCGGGCTCTGTGGTGGGATGATGTTCCCCATGCTCAAGCTGCTGGTGCCTCCTGAGAAACTGGATGATCCAATCTCACAAACTGTTCTGACGTCATAGCAGCTACTGGTATCTCTCGTGTGCCCAAGCTGTCAAGCCCAAATGCCACCGATGGATTTTATTATTTTTTAAGACTTTTTTTTTAAAGATATATTTTTTTTAAGATTTTATTTATCCATTTGACAGAGACAGCGAGAGCAGTAACACAAGCAGGGGAGAGTGGCAGAGGGAGAAGCAGGCTTCCCGCCGAGCAGGGAGCCCGACGCGGGGCTCGATCCCAGGACCCTGGGATCACGACCTGAGCCGAAGGCAGATGCTTAACCGCCTGGGCCACCCAGACGCTCCCAGAAGACACCCTTGTTGAGGTTCTGTGGTGCTTTCAAAGCAGTCTAGATAGCTCAAATACTCCCGAAGCAGATGATTTGTGTTTTGATAGAACAGGCTGTTTGCGGACCCTAAGACTAGGCCATGATGCTCAGCAAGACACACAGGTAAACTCTTTTTTTTTCTTTCCATCCTTTCCTAGATGTTCTGCCTCCCTTTGGATTAATTGAATATTTTATATGATGCAATTATATCACTACAATTGGCTTCTGAGTTATGCCTCATTTTAAAATGTTTTCGTTGCTGCCTTAGGGTTTACAAAATATCTTTAAAATATGAATTGGTTTGTGTTTTCGTGAGTCCTCATTGTGCAGGGGCTGTGCTAATCTTCTGTGATGGACCCAAATTTACCGCTGCTGAAGGGAACCCCTTTTCTGTTTCTTCTGCCTGCTTGAGACGTAGGTGATGAGCAGGAAAGACTGGTAGGCCTTTCAGAAGCACAGATCCCAGAGACGAAAAAGTGCTCCAAGACAGAACATCCAGTCCCAGAGTGACCAGATTTTCAGGTTCCACAGACTAGTAAAATTTCAAAAACAGAATTCTGAGCTGATTGACTTCTAATTTGCCAAGTGGGGATCAAAAAGAATGAGCACTTATCAGCATAATATCATAAAAGACAAGATGTTTTATCACTAAAATAAAAAAAGTGGTTGAAAAGTTCAAACTTTTAAACTGAATGAGTGTAGCTCTTTGAAACACTGCCTATGTTTTTCTCAGCTCGCTGTAGCCTTGGTTGCAAACCACCCACCCGGTGCAACCCCTCATAAGAAAATCAGGAAAAAGGCCTTCAGGTGGAAAGTGATTTACCTGAGGTCACACGTTAATAAGCCTCTTCCTTGCAGTTCCAGACACTGCTGCCCCTGATAGTGCCTAAAACACGGTGAATTTAATCCGCACACCCTCCTGGTTCTGTACAGCCTTGGAACCAAACGCATTCAGGAAGTTCTGAGGTGGAAGATGTGTGGATTGTTGATTTATTGCCTCTCAGATCCCAATGCATTCTTTAATACCTGCTCTGTGATAAAAAAGAGAATTCCTTTAACCATTTCTCCTTTTGAATGAGCATGGTGTCAAGCTTCCTCAGTAGAGGACAATGGAGGCACATTACTGGAGGAAGAGGCTTCTGGAAGTTTCGGGCAGGGGCTGAGTTTCAGACTTGGGAGGATGTCCGGTGGAGACTGCCCCAGCCATCCCTCCGCAACCTTGTAGCACTTGGTGATAACTTTCCGTGGCCTTCTTGACATGGAAACTAAAGCCCCTGCATGGCTACACGCAGTTACTTGTCCAGAGAGTCACACGCAGCGTAGCCACTGCACGTCCACACCACTGGTTGCTGGCTGGCTGCTTCCCTGCCAGCACTTCGGAGGGTGGCCTATCTACTGTTTGCCCGGCGACTCCGGACCGGCTCCAGGCTGGCCAAACCAGTGAACGTCTCTGCTACCCGGTGGGCTGAACCACATCTTCCCCAGCAAGGTCTGAACCCCTTCCAGGTTTGTGCTTCCTCAGGTACTCTCCCTCAGCCCTAGTGTACCACCTAGAATCTTCTTATAATTACTCTTTTATCATAGGTAATAATTCTTTGTATTAAACTCTGGCTGAACCCACTGTGTTGTTTCTCTCTCCTGACTGGACCCAGACTGAAGGTGAGAGTGAAGTACTTCGTACAACCTCCTGAAAAGGCGCAAGGATAAGAGGTTGACCTTTGATACTCAGAAGCTTAATGTTTAACAAAATAAAGATATCATTGCTTCTCATTCTGTCATCTAACAATATATATAGTCTCATTATTTATGGGCAAAGCACCATGGGAGTGTAAGTACCCTACTTGGAACAAGGTGGCAAGTGACCAGCATGTAAGATAGCACAGAGGGTGGTGGGAGAGGACCAGCTTTGTGCTGGTGGAGACGACATGATCTGAGAAGGGCCTTCATGGACAGGTCGCAACATATGGAAGGCAAACTAGGGAATCCAGACGGAAGAAGGCACCATGCCTTTTTGCTCAGGGCACGCTAGGTGTCTCAGAGGTGGGAACAGAAAATGTGTAGAAGGAATAGCTAGTGGTTCTGTTTGGCTAGAACTTAATCTGGATCGTGTGCTTGGCACAGAAAGATGGAGTCAATTTCGCATTGCCAGCCTTTATCATGCTCAACATTTATCAAGCAATAAGACCCATAGGAATGGAAGGGACCTTAGGAAGTTATCTAATAGCAGCCAGGCTGTGAATGGCCTTGAATGCCACACACAATAAACTGAGTTACTGAGTTTGCCAGAAAAGTTGCTTTAATGGAAGGCCACAGGTTGGGGTCCCATCCACACTAGTATATTAACTAATCATTATATTAATAACAACAACAAAAACCTTTTATTGAGGCATAGTAATAATACTTTCAGAAAAGTGCACATATCCTAAGTATACAGGTTAAGACATTGCTGGCAACCAAATACAGTTTTGTAACCAACACCCAGTGCTTGCTTGGTCCCGACTGGATCCTGACTGATTCACCCCAAACCCCTCCTCCTGCTCCCAGTCGTGACCCGTCCTGGGAGGATGACAGTCCTAACTTCTAATAGCATTGATTTGTTTTACCTCACTTTTCGGGCCTTCATATGGATGCAGTCGTATAGGAGGTATTCTTTTGAGTCAACATTTTGTCTTTTTTTTAAATCTTTTTTTTTTTTAAAGATTTTATTTATTTATTTGAGAGAGAGAGAATGAGAGAGAGCGAGTACATGAGAGGGGGGAGGGTCAGAGGGAAAAGCAGACTCCCTGCCGAGAAGGGAGCCTGATGTGGGACTTGATCCCGGGACTCCGGGACCATGACCTGAGCCGAAGGCAGTCGCTTAACCACTGAGCCACCCAGGCGCCCGAATCAACATTTTGTTTAAAGGATCATCCATGTTGCCGGGTATTGTTGTAGGTCATTTAGTCCCTTTGCTATATGGTATTTTATTGTGTGGGTGTATCACAATTTATCCAGTCTAGTATCGATGAGCTTTGGGGGAGTTTCCAGTCCGGGGCTCCTAGGAACCAAGCTGTGGTGATATGCAAAGCAAACGGTTGAATAGTTAGTGCACATATGCCCCAGCACTAGAATAATGGAGTCACAAGATGCACACATGTCTATTTTTAGTAGAAACTACCCAACTTTCCCAATGTGGTTTTACCATTTGTACATCCACTAGCTGTGCCTAAGAGTCCCAGTTGCTCTATATCCTAGCAAACATTAATTTTGCACAGACATTAGTTTTTTTAAAGATTTATTGGAGACAGCGAGCATGAGTGGGGGGAGGGGCAGAGGGAGAGGGAGACTCCCCACTGAGCAGGGAGCCTGACGCGGGGCTCGATCCCAGGACCCCGAGATCATGACCTGAGCTGAAGGCAGACGCTTCACCGACTGAGCCACCCAGGGGCTCCAAGCACAGACATGATTTTTAAAAGGGGACACTGAAATGTGTGGACTAACCAGAGTAGATGACCCAGCAGAGGAAGACTTTGAAAACCATGTTCTTAAGAAATGATTGAAGGGCGTCTGGGTGGCTCAGTCGGTTAAGCGACTGCCTTCGGCTCAGGTCATGATCCTGGAGTCCCTGGATCGAGTCCCGCATCGGGCTCCCTGCTCGGCAGGGAGTCTGCTTCTCCCTCTGACCCTAACCCCTCTCATGTGCTCTCTCTCAAATAAATAAATAAAATCTTAAAAAAAAAAAAAAGAAATGATTGAAAAGAATCAGGTCTTTTTTTAACCTGGAAAAGGGAGGATTCCGGGGAGGTAAGAGCACTGTGTCTGGCAGAGAGGGATTAGATCGGTCTCTGGGGCTCCAAAGAAAAGCAGCAATCCCTCCAGGACTTACTGCTGGCGCAGGTAGGGCAGGACTTAATCCCAGGTTGGCCTGTCTTCAATATCCCTATCCTTTTTATTTTTATGTTCATATCAGTTTTATTTTTTTAGACAACTGGAAATATCAACATATAAAAATTGTATATATTTCAGGTGTGCAACTTGATATATGTATATGATGTGAAAAGATCAGCACCATCAAGCTTAATCACTTACCCATCACCTGTACATGTTGCCATTGTGTGTGTGTGTATGTGTGTGTGTGTGTGTGTGTGAAGATTTAATCTGAGATCTAGCCCCTTAGCAAGTTGCAAGTGTACAACAGAGTATTGTTAACTATCGGCCCCCTCTGCTGTACATGGCTATTATGTCATCAGAACTCATTCATCCTGCATAACTGAAACCTTGTACTCTTTTTTTTTTTGAAGATTTTATTTATTTATTTGACAGAGAGAGACACAGCGAGAGAGGGAACATAAGCAGGGGGAGTGGGAGAGGGAGAAGCAGGCTTCCCGCTGAGCAGGGAGCCCGATGTGGGGCTCGATCCCAGGACCCCGGGATCATGACCTGAGCCGAAGGCAGACGCTTAACGACTGAGCCACCCAGGCGCCCGAAACCTTGTGCTCTTTGACCAACATCTCCTCCCTTCCTCCTCCCCACCTGCCCCTGGCAACCATCACTCTCCTCTCTGCTTCTACGAGTTTGACTATTTGACATTCCACATGGAAGTGAAATCATGCAGTATTTGTCTTTCTGTGTCTGGCTTATTACACTTAGCATAATGTCCTCCAGCTTCATCTATTTTGTTGCAAACGGAAGGATTTCCTTCTTTTTTAAGGTTGAATAATATTCCACTGAATTTTACGTTTTCTTTATTCATCTGTACATCAGTGGATATTTAGATTATTTCCATACCTCGGCTTTGTGAATAATGCATCAGTGAACATGGGATCCCAATTATATTTTCCTTGGGTATATATCCAGAAGTGAGATTGCTGGATCATATGGTAGTTCTATTTTTAACTTTTTGAGGAACATCCATAGTGTTTTCCATATTGACTGTACCAATGTACGTTCCCACCAACAGTGCACCAGGGTTTTTTTATCCACATCCTTACCAACACTTATTTTTTGTCCTTCTGATAAAAGCCATTCTGATGGGTGTGAGGTGATATCTCGTTGTGGTTTTGATTTACATTTCCCTGATGTTTAGTGATGTTGAGCACCTTTTCATGTCTCTCTTAGCCATTTGTGTACCTTCACAAAGCCCATGTTCTTTCAACATGGCTGGTTTTAAAAGTCTGAAGGAGGTCTCTAATACCAAATATATGTTTTAGCTAATAAAAATTTAGATTGGGAAAATAAACTTGTATATCATCATAAATTACTTTGCCGGAAACTGGCGGTATTAGGAAGACAGTGTGGCATCCATGCAAGACTCTGGAGTCCATTCATTTATTCCTTCATGCAACAAATATTTCTCAAGGGCCTACCAAATGCCCGGTACTGATCTAGACCCCTGCAGTGGAAGAACAGGCTTTATTTGCCAGTGGGTACAGCTTACAATCTAGTGGAGGGTGGGAGGAGGAAGAAAGAAAATAAGAAATAAATAAGAAAACAGATGATTTCCAAGTATGCAAAACCTTTGCAATCAGATATATGTGGGTTCAAATTCTTCAAATTGTGACTTTGGACTTTGGACCTACAGCAACCCTAAGCCACAGTTTTCATATCTGTAAAAACACCTATAACATATGTTTGCTGTGTGGATGAAAGGAGTTTATTATATAAAGCATATGGCATGGGGCCTGCTAGAATGAGTAAGCACGCAGTAAGTTGTTGTAACTATGAAATAAGTAATGTTACACATTTCTTCCCACATACCCATAGAAATCTATATACCTTTTGTTTTTCAAATTTCATTTCAATTTCTAAGATCTGATTATTCGGCCCTAAAGAGAGGTTGTATTGGCTACATTAGTTACTATGTATAAATCACCTATAATAGTGCTTGGCAGATATTAAGTACTTTATGTGTTTATTAAATGAATACATATATGTATGAATGAGTGAGTAAATTCTACTCTGGATCTAGTTCAGTGAATCTTCTTCATATCAGGGGATCCTTGATGTAATTTTTCATCTCTTTTCACAACAATCTTGTATTTCCAACCTTACATAATCATGCCCACTGCACTTCAATTCATTCAGCAAATATTTACCGAATGTGTCTGGCACTGTTCTAGATACTGGGAATACCAACAGTGGACATTTTTAGTAAAGTTTAAAACACTATCATGAAGCAATAAATTTAGGCTAAGTGTAATTTCAAAATAATTTGAGAAATTATTTCAAAATATTTTACCCCAAAGAGAGGAATTTGTTTTTTCTTAGTTGGAAACTGGTTGTTACCCAGTGTCAAACGGAGTGCTTGCTTGAGCTGTTTTCAGTTACTGAGCCCGCGTACCAAGAAACGTGAGCTCTAAGTGCTCAGTGTTTCCCACAATCTCAGTGGCGCTGGGGTGGGGAGTAGGGATAAAGAAAAATGAGGAGAATGTGAATAAGGTAACACACAAGAGGACACTAAGGTGACGTGGGTCTAGACTGCGGGGACCTAGGGAAAAATAAAAGACGTAACAGGACCGGGTTAGGAAATCTGGCCTCTGACACCTGCCTGCCTCCGAGCATCCTTCCACCTCACTGCTTTTTTAAGGACCACGCGGGGAAAGGACCAGAGTCTGGGTAAATCTAGGAAGCATGTGAGCCTAATGGAAACGTGTTGTGAGAAATTATGGTGCTCAGCAAGGGTGGTGTCTCCAAGAAATGGCCTAGACTGGAGTCAGACAGAACAGGGCATGTTGAGAAGACATGGACCAGGCGGATCAAAACTAAGCCCATTCCACGGGCGCCTTACTTACCCCAGGGCGCATGCGCTACCCTAAAAGATTCGTGTGAGATCAGAGCTTCGGAGGTATTGATCGTGGCCTTGAACAAGTCAATTTTAGTTTTTTTGTTTGTTTTTAGAGAGAGAGAGCACGTGAGAGAGGGGGTGGGGGGCAGAGGGAGAGGGAGAGAGAGAATCCCAAACAGTCTCCAGCGCCAGCCGGACACTGGGCTCGGTCTCCCAACCCGGAGATCATGACCTGAGCTGAAATCAGGAGTCCGACACCCAACTGACTGAACCACCCAGGTGCCCTGAACAGGTCAATTTTAATAAAATCAATAAATATGACAACACTAGCCATCGAACACCCTCGACAATGGACTAGGAGCAATTTCACACTTACCTATCTTTTCTGATGGTTTACACAAGGGCAGAGGCAAATGCCTCCCCTCCAATGTGCTAATTCATTGCTGTATTAATGAAAATAGCAGATGCTCCTCTAAATCAGTTACTGTTTTAGATAACTTATGTTTGTTAACTTATTTCATTCATGCAAAAAACCTATTTTAGAGATGAACAAGCTAAGTAAGTTTAAGCAACGTGCTCGAGGTCACCGAGCCAGCAAGTGGCAGAGTCAGAATTTGCACCCAGGCCACCTGACTAGAGTGCATGCTCTCAGCCAGGACACCAAATGCCCTCATCAACAAGATCCTCAGTCCTAACACTGTCAGGGCACAAAAAAGCACGCACAACCACCACTTGTCGAGTTAGTGAATGAATGATAAATTATTCAGTGTTCTCTCAACTACTATTTGTCTAAGCAGTTTGAAGACCAACTACACAATGCCAAAGAAAAAATAACACAGGCACATAAACAATATCACAATAAAGCTCTATACTGGTCACATTTTCTCTGGGTAGTTCAGATTAAGTTGCGCAGCCTAAGGTACAATTTACTCTGCAGGTGATTGAAAAAGGATATGTCACATCTGGATTATTATAATATACAAAAATGGCATGTATTTCTTGCCGGTGTATTCGAGTCTCTAGGAAAGCTCTCCACTCCTTGTCAGTTTCTTTTTTCTTTTTTCTTTTTTTAAAGATTTTATTTATTTATTTGAGAGAGAGAGAATGAGAGAGAGCAAGCACATGAGAGGGGGGAGGGTCAGAGGGAGAAGCAGACTCCCCGCCGAGCAGGGAGCCTGATGCGGGACTCGATCCAGGGACTCCAGGATCATGACCTGAGCCGAAGGCAGTTGCTTAACCAACTGAGCCACCCAGGCGCCCCTCCTTGCCAGTTTCTTAGCTAGAAGGATATGGAAGTAGACACTGGCTTCCACAAAGACAAAGACCTGTCCTGGTAGTGGACTGCCTTTTGATATTTGGCCACATTTTAACTGAAAGGAAGCAGAGCTTTGTCATCACATTTTAGTACATAGTAGAAAACAACATTGTCTGAGGATGACTTCAAGTTATATTTTTAAGTTATATATTCTACTTATAAATATATTTTTATATTTGAAACATTTTTGTTTCCCCTACCAAAAAACTCCCTTGGCAGAAATTTTGCTAAAGATCCAATGACACAGAAAAGATTTTTGTGCTGACTACTTTGGTTGATTTTGATTTGTCAACACCCATTATACAAGCTCTCTGAGCTTTAATGTTCATTGGGTAGGACAGGAGTATGGTTTATCATTTCTAAATTCCATTACAGGGGCACCTGGGTGGCTCAGTCGTTAAGCGTCTGCTTTCAGCTCGGGTCATGAGCCCCACATCGGGCTCCTTGCTCAGCGGGAGGCCTGCTTCTCCCTCTCCCACTCCCCCTGCTTGTGTTCCCTCTCTCGCTGTGTCTCTCTCTGTCAAATAAATAAAATTAAAAAAATAAAATAAAATAAATAAATTCCATTACATATTGTAAAATAAAAATATTGCCCAGATAGACCCAAGATTTCAAGGCCAAGTACAGCTACTGACCAATTGACATTTCTTATTCTAACCCAATTAATGGACATGGATCAAATATCTATTGTAAAAGATGCACAGAAGGTACAAAAAATATTCAAGTAGATCTATAGATTAATCATATGAATGTGACAAATTACTGCCTGGTACCTAATCATTAAAGAGGAAAATTGAAAAAAAAAAACCAACCTTTAAATAACCTCAAATGATGGAAGTCCAAGTTTTTCTGGAGTATGCTCCCCTTAATTTTATTAATTTTGACCATTCTCATTACTTTATCCTCAGCAAGCATACTTTCTCTAAATGCAAATGAATTTCAGACGACTTAAGGAGCACCCTGAAATGACAAGAACATCTAACAGAATTAGTGACACTTAGCATTAAAACCTTGGGTGGCTTTAAAAAATTGAAAAACACAAAACTGAATGATTTTGTTTATGTCAAATCATTAAAAAAACCATTCTATGTGCACTTGAAAATGTGTAAATTGAAGTATTATTATTATTTTTTAAAGATTTTATTTATTTGACAGAGAGAGAGACACAGCGAGAGAGGGAACACAAGTAGGGAGAGTGGGAGAGGGAGAAGCAGGCCTCCTGCGGAGCAGGGATCCCAATGCGGGGCTCGATCCCAGGACCCCGGGATCATGACCTGAGCCGAAGGTAGACGCTTAATGACTGAGCCACCCAGGTGCCCCAATTGAAGTATTATCTTTATGCTGTCACATTTTGCTTGAAGTTTTGAGTTTTGATGTTTGTGGTTTTTTTGTTTTTGTTTTTTGTTTTTTTATTTTATTTTGTCAAAAGAATGGGTTTTAATAATCAGTGAAATTAGGTTCCTAATTTGTTCGCTTGCATACAAGGGGCTCAGTGTTCAAATTCAGATCAAATGAGATGGGCTCGTTTTCAGGTCCTTACACCGTTTCCCACTGACAAGTTCTTCCCCTGGAATGGTTCTGGCAAATTGTAAGCCAGACTTGCTTGTCAGAAATGTGCAACAAGTCTTTCCATGTGTTGTTTATTCCCAGGCTACTGATTTTGTGCTAGGAAGTCCTTGACATCACGTAATAGGCAATGCAAATAGGACAGCCATCTCCTGGACTAAAGCTGGTGTTCTTATGGTCCAAGACCTTATATTTGTGGGTACTGACACCCTTGGGCAAACAAGTTGATCAGCCTGAAAAGTTAATAAAAGAAGTTTTGCACCATCAAAAACTCCAACAGCAGGGATCTGATATGAACTTGAAGAAAGCTGTGGTGAAATGGGTAAGAGAGTGTACACTCTGGAATCAGACCACCTGGGTTTGATCTCTTGATCTAACTGCTTGATCTAACTGCCTCAGTTTCCTCATATGCAAAATGATGACGGGAGAGAGATTGTGGTGTCGTCATGAGATTCAAATGAGGTAATGAGCATAGGGTGCGCCATGCACTGTCACAGAGGGTGAGCACTGAACAAACGTTAGCTGTTGTAACGTGGAGAATTCAGAACATCGGCATTGAATATGGCTCTTCCAAGCTTGGGAACAATGCAAGGTCATAGGCAGTAGGCGGAAAGGCTGCAATCATGCAAATGGCATGATGTAATTAAAGACTTGGCCTTATCTTTATAAAAGAATTCCCAAAAAAGTACAAATTGTAAAGGCATAGTCACAGAGTTATTGTAGAACTCCTTGCGTCTAGTGATAAAGATAACAAGGATTTGTGTGTGTGTGCGTGTGTGTGTGTAGTCTTTGTGCTGTGGATCATGTTATCATGAAAGAACGAGCTGTTACCCACTACAAGATACCAGGCTCAGTATCCTTGGTGAAGTGGTTTGGGCTCATCACCCAACACACCAGCACAGACCCAGAGTCCAATCTCATTGATCTTCTCTGATGAGCCTCACCAGGTATTTTTTGAAATTTTTTTTTCAAAAATAAAGATAATTCATCAAAGCCTTGCAGATTAGTCCTGTAGAAGCTCCTAGAAAGTTCTGTGGGACTTAAGTTTATGCTCTAAATGCCACTAGGTGGCAGAGGAATGTTATGAAACCCCTAATCATCTCAGCGGTTTGGTGCATCCCCCTTTCCTTCTCATCACTGGGTGGGTGGCCTGTCTGCAGGATCCTGAGAGAACTTTGCTGTAACGTGGACTTTTAGTCCTTGCCCTTCCAAATACTCAGCCTCCAGAAGAGTCTGTGCCTCTGGACGACAGACACTAGCATCATCTAGCAGATCAGGATTGTAATTGTACTGTTGCCCAAATCCCTAAGCCAAAAATATCAAAAGCTTTCCAACCTTTGAAAACTTTATTTTCAAGTCTGGGCATTGGGAAGAAAGGCAACATTCTTGCAGGCACATTGCAGGACACTTGTTAATGAGGATGAGCCCAACACACTGGGATGCCGTTTTTCCTCCTTACATCGGGCAGATCCACTTCTCAAACCGCCCCCTTCCCCACCCTATTTCTGTCTAAATCTTTAACTTCTTAACCTCAGAAATCACTCTTTGGGATATTGAGCATCGTTTCTTGTGCTCCAAAATTTGGGAGGCTAGTTTGGACTAAACTTGGGTGATTTAATCAATTGGTCTTATTTTTCATTTTTTAAAAGATAAGGTTCTGAGTCTGAGCTGGAAGGCATTCTTTTTATTCCTGGGGTCTAGCTGTGCTGTACTCTATCTGGAGATAGTTCAGGATGGGTTTGATCAAGCAGCCCTTGTAAGCAGAAAGAAAATCTCCTTCTGGAAAAAGAGCTACTGTAATGTCATGTCATCACCACATGAAGCAGAAATCCAGCAGGTTTTGCTTTATGATTTAGAATAATATTATATTCAGTATAATTTGCTAATAATAACAATACTTTCCCTCTATTCTTTATAACCATCTGATTAATTGTTCTAATTTCTGGAGAGAAACCAAAGGTAGCTAATTGACGCCCTTGGTTTAAGAATCAAGTCTTCCCCCTCTCTTTCCACATGGCAGATGCTGACTGGAGATTAGAGCAGGGCCAGCTGAGGTGACAGCAGGGCATGTGGCCTGAAAAGGATTCATGTAAAGAGGCATGATCAGGACCTCACTGTCTCAAAGGACACCTTATTGAGGTGGGAGGGAGTTGAGTTCAGAGGTGGCAACTAAGAGTGTGTCCTCCCACAGGACCCCCTTCCTCCCACCTCTGTCCGAAGCCCTCTATGGGTCCCAGATCTGTCAGGGCCTTCGCCAGACACAGGCGTGTTCTCTTACTGATGAGCCACTAACCACTGATTTTAGCTGAGATGCTGGTAAAGCGTTTTCTGTCCATCCAGCCCCCTCTGCAAGTGATTGCCTCAGTGGCCATGCGCTCCCTCTGTGAGTGGAGCTTTCCAGCAAAGGATCTGTTTCTTGGCTTTGGGGAGAAAGTGGGAGAGAAAAATCCAGCTTTCCAATAAGGACAAATCAAATTCAGGGGCTTCCAAATTAAGTCCACATACATTTCCTTCTTTATTTCTTATTTTTTAATTTAAATTCAATTCCCCAACATACTGAACACTCATTTCCTTCTTTAAAGAACCCTCTGCCTTGGTAAGCCGGGAGCTGGGTGCTGGGCTCCTCCTGCTTCCCATAAGGGGTGACTGGAAACACAGCCACCCATGCAGCAAGCAGTCCAGCCGCCCACTGTCAAGGGCGGCGGGGGCGGAGAGCGCAAGCGGGAGAGCTGAAATGTAAGGGAACAGCCGCACCCTCCATTCTGAGTCTCCCATCTCTGTGACCAGGTGTACAGGCTGGGCTTTGAAAGATGCCATCGAAGTGGAGAGCGAGTTGGAACAGCTCCCCCTAGGAGCCTCCAGCCACTTCATTCTGCCCGGGCTGCGAGTCCTTGTCCCCTCCCAGGTCGTCACTCGCAGATTCCCCGAGCGGCTGGAACCACTGCCCTGCGCCTTCTTTCTCCTTCTAGAGCCCCAGCTCCCCCTGGCTGCTCGCGGAGCCCGTCTCTTCCCGTGGCCCGGGCCCCGCGCAGCCCACGCGGATGCTGACCACGCTTCTTCCCGCCCCTGGGAGCCTGGTCTCCGCTCCGTGCTTCCCCCCTTGGAAAGAAAGTCACTCTCATTTCTGTCTCTCCCATGCTGGATGGTTTCTCATTTGTTAGTGGGGGAAATTTTCTCAAGGAGCCATTTCCATTTCGTGTAAGTAACATTTACTTTTGCAGCTAGGAACATTTCTGGAGCTTTGTGAATAATATTGGGGCTTACCCAGAAATTTGCAAACTTGCTTTCAACGGTGAGTGAAAAATACGGTTTTTCCCATTAACGACTCTTGTGCTGCATTGGGAAGGGGTAGTGCACCTTTCGGTGGGGGCTCTTTAGAAGATGGACAAGCGCCCCCCCCACTCAGGGGTCTCCACACCTCATTTCATGGTGCTTGGCGACCCACAGACTTAAATTTGCCACTGGAAGAGCGGGGAGAGCCCTGTGTCACAGTCTGTAAGAGATGCTGACTTCACTTGGCATGAAGCCCACAGATTTGAGGTTAGCCTTTATTGGCATGATTTAGTTTTAGCTAATTGGGCATGTATTGACAAAGACCTGGTGATCATCCTGAAAACTATAAAGAAGACACCAAGGCATATATTTTTTTTAAGATTTATTTATTTCTTTGACAGAGAGAGACACAGTGAGAGAGGGAACACAAGCAGGGGGAGAGGGGGGAGCAGGCCTCCTACGGAGCAGGGAGCCCGATGCGGGGCTCAATCCCAGGACCCGGGGATCATGACCCGAGCCAAAGGCAGACGCTTAACGACTGAGCCACCCAGGCGCCCCAAGGCATATTTTTGATAAATCCAGCTAATATGTGGCACGAACATTAGTGAACAGGAACCTGCATTTTCAAAACACTTGGGTTTGGTTCTAGAACTGGGCAGGGTACAAATCATCATGGAGGCCCACCCTTAGCGAGACCGGAGATGGAGAACCCAGAATGTGACATCCCCCCCCGCCCCCCGCCGCCCCGCGGTGGCTGCACACATGGGTTATGTCACGACCACTTTCAGCAGTTACTATTTTAACCAGGTAGTGCCTGATCTCTGCCTGCTGGGAAAGTCCTCCAGCGTCCTTCCTCCTGTCTCCCTTGCCCCCCAGCAGTGACAAATTCTAGCCCTTTCAGCAGGGGACACGTTCTGCCCAGAATAGAAGCTTGGCTCCTGGGCTACCAGTTGCAAAGCTGTCTTCATGACTGAGGGGCTCTTGTACCCTCTGCTGTGAGAAGTGTCCCCAGAGGTCAAGCCCAGTGGGGACTCAGTGAGTGTCTGCTCCTGAGGCAGGGAGGAAAGGGGAAATGGGCTTGTCGAGCAAAGTATTGTTCCCACCCAGGTTTCACTTCCGTTTCAGAATGCAAAGTGACAGAGGGTACTCCAGGCTCTCAGAGAGTAAGGGGGAGGCAGGGAGAGCAATAAGAAGAGAAGTAAAAAGGTGGCCCCTTGGAGCAAACAGTCCCCCCTGCTTGGGCAGTGGGGGGCAGTGCCCTTCAGTTACCCCTAAAGGCAGTGAGTCCGAGTCGAGGGTCTGTTTTAATTGGAATTTGGTCCACCTGAAGAAGTGGAGTTTTTCTCAGAATGTCATGCTTTGCGTGTGTATCAAATAGGAAATGTGAATATTGGGTAAATCAAGACAGATAAGGAGGGACGTTTTAGCTTTCCTCTGGGGCGAACAGAGAGTGGGAACAGGGGACCCTGAATTATTTTCCAGTGCTGCCTAGAATCAAAGGAATATTTTACTGTAAATACGAATTGAACCAAAATGCACCTGAAATGAAAGGAACATTCTTTGTGTCTGTGCGCATAACCCCTTGGGCAATTCAACAGAGAAGAAACAGTAAGTAAATCAGAGCCCCATTACACATTAGCAGTTCTGAAGCAGGGTTCTTCCCCCTTAAGTAAATTGTTTTATTTGATAAAGGTTTTTCACACTGGGGCATGTGGCCTAAAGTTCACTCTGCTTCTCACTGGGTGTTCACCTCCTTGAGCCTGTCTTCGTTTGCTCGGGCTACCATTAACAAAATATTGCAGACTGAGTGGTTAAATGACAGAAATTTATTTTCTTAGTCTTGGATGCGAAAGTCGAAGATCAAGGTGCCGGTAGGTGTTTCTTTTTTGAGGTCTCTCTCTTTGGCTTGCTGATGGCCGCCTTCTTGCTGGGCCCTCCCATTGGCTGTTTCTATGAGCACATGCCTGATGTCTTCCTCGCTCTCTGTGTCCTAATGTCCTCTACTTTTAAGGACACCAATCATATTGCATCAGGGCCACCCTAATGACCCCATTTTCACTTAATCATTTACTCCGTTGGGCACAGGGTCAGTGTAATCCATTATCTACAGATGATGCAAAATAGCAAGTTGGCTTGATGAATTTTATAGGAAATTCCATTAAGCAGGAGAAGCCTCCTAGTTTGTCTTCTTATGTAGTTTCTGGGGAGCTTCCCCTAAAATATATCTCTTGCCTTCAACAACTTCCCCCTGACTCTTCCTTCCTCAATCACAGAACGCTGTTCAGGATCTGAAGGTTCAGAAGAAGTTGGAGGTCATCCTGGGTTTGAGACTGGGGCCACACGGGCTACACCGAGGCTGGAAAAAATTCAGATTCTGTCAGTCTTAGAGGCTGAACATCTGATACAGTGAGGCAAACCTGGGTTCTGTGAAAATCAAGGGTCAGACACACACTGCACACACATACACACAACATGCCTGTGCACACACACACACACGAGTGCACAGAGACCAGAAAAGTTTGCACCTGTCATTGTGTAAAGAAAGTAGCATTGGTATTTTTTACTGCTAGGGATTCCCAACCTGTGCTGAAGAATGCCCTTAGTCCATAGAGGGTAAAATAATACCATCACCACCCTTGATCTCTCTCTCTCAAATTTTGAAACTTCAAAGCTGAATGAGGAGCATAATACCCAAGTCTGCTATGTCAGCCATGGGAACCCCTTGTCTCTTGGCTTCAATGTCATATTATGGGGCGTGGGCAAGATGGGAAATGGAGCTACACCCTCCTTGGGTGTCCGAGAGCCGAGTGGCAACACCTTGATCTTTTTCTGGTGCCCATCCCCCTTCTGAAGGGCAAGAGTGCCAAGAAGGAATAGGAAGTCTAGGGCCACAAAACAACTGATAAACAGAGGCAGAAACTGGCCTCCGGCACTAAGGCGGGAAGGAAAAACGAGAGCATCAGGAGGGCGCCTGGGTGGCTCAGTCGTTAAGCTTCTGCCTTCGGCTCAGGTCATGATCCCAGGGTCCTGGGATCGAGCCCCACATCGGGCTCCCTGCTCAGCGGGAAGCCTGCTTCTCCCTCTCCCACTCCCCCTGCTTGTGTTCCCTCTCTCCTCGTCTCTTTCTCTGTCAAATAAATAGATAAAATCTTAAAAAAAAAAAAAAAAAGAGCATCAGGAAAGTACAGCTTGCTGCATGAAAAAAAAACAACTCAAAAGAATGGGAAGAAGAGGGACCTCAGGAATTTAACTTTTTACTTTGGACCAACAGACTGTTTTGTAGCCCAGAAACTCCTTTTCTTTGGACTCCAACTTTGCTTTATGTCCAAAACGGGACTGGAAATGGGCATTATGAAGCCAAAAAAATCAAACAGCCTTAGATCCTTGGTTAAAAACATTAGCAGCAACACACTACAAAGCTCACCTCCCCCATTCTTCACATTTCATTATGAGAGGAAAACCACAGGCGGAACTTAGCAAAGGCTGTTATAATTAACTCGCAAACCTTTGTGTGCTTGCTAGTGGTTTCTGACTCTCTGAGGCTCCGAAGTAATGTAAGATGGGCTTATTTAATATGCCTTATGGAAGGAGGAAACAAAAACACATTTTGAGTCTCTTTTTGCTGAACAGCGGCCCAATTCTATTACATCCATTTCATTTACTGTTTCCAGGCTCAAGGGAATCATTTCCTGGTAATTTACCTACGTAAATTTGGGATTAAAGGAGTTAACATGTGTCAATCAGCGTTCTTAATGGCAAGTAACAGAGGCCAAGTCTGGCCCCTTAGAGCAGAAAGGAATTTATTGAAGTCTGTTAGATAACTTCTAAGAATCCCAGGAGGGCTAGAGAATGAAGCCTGCAGGCTGTGCAGTCAACAGTAATCCCCGAAATCAATTCTTGAGCTGTTCTGGGGGCTGCTTCACTGCCTTCTCCCTGGGCAAAGAGATTGTTGCTTACACTGTGACCACTTCTCACACTGGACAAACTTCTGGATCATCTGTAAGCTGGTAGTAGTGGCCACCATCCTAGCCGGCATGCCCCCAGATCCTAACCAGGCTCCTCTGGTTCTTCTCCAGAGATCTCTATGCAAATCTCCCCCCTGCCCCAACCTCTTTTGGGAAACCCAACCTTATCCAATGGAAGGGGCCTCATGCTCTGAACTACCCACCCCAATGCACCCCAGTTGCTTTTGCTCGGGTTGGTGTTGTTCTGTCTGGAGTAGCACCTGGGAGGTCCAGACCTTGAGTCCTCAAGGCTGGGTCTCCTTGTCTCCAGTTCTGCCATGGGCATGGCAGGCACTCTTGATTCTGGGACTTGACCTTTAGGGCAAGCCCATGCACACCTCCAAAAAAGGATAATAAGCCTCACAGGGCGGTATAGTGTAGACTCACATCAAGAGAGACAATTCTCACAAACATTTCAAGGCTCTCTTCCTTCCGACACAGCTAGCCTTATCTCTATGCTGAGTGGTCACCTTGGAGTAGTCCTAGATAGTAAAGAACCCACAGTACTTTCTGTTGGCTATTCTCATTGACTTCTTGGCAAGGGCTCCTGCTGACCATTTATGGAAAGGACTCATCCATCCTTTTGTTCTTCTGCATCTCCCTCTTGGGGGTGGAAGGCAGTACGGGACCTGGTGCCACTTCTTCCCATTACTGTGTCATGTGTCACTCTCCATGTATGAGTTCAAGGCCGTAGACTGAACATTTAATGTGGCAGAATCACCAGCTTGAAAATGAACTATGCTTATTTTTCTCAGCTGTAAGCTCATCAGGAAAGAATGAGAGGTATTTTTTCCTTCTCCCAACAGAGGGACCAGGTTCTGTGTTCTGGTTGTCTGGACTTCTCCTGTCTCAGGGGATGCCTTTGTTAGATGCCTTTGTTTTTAACCGTCTAGGAGACAGGACTCAACCCACCGGCATAAGGAGGGCTCTGAGGGTTGAAGGGGAGGGTGGTGGGGGTGGAGCTCTAAGGCTGGCCAGAGGGAAGGAGGTGAGGTCTTGAAATGGTGAAGGCCCATCCCAGGCTGCAGGCATTACCTCATGAAAGGTGACACCCTGGACATGGGCTGGTCACCTGGAAGCCAGGGAATGATCAGGTACTTCTTCTTCTTTTTAAGATTTTATTTATTTGACAGAGAGAGACACAGCGAGAGAGGGAACACAAGCAGGGGGAGTGGGAGAGGGAGAAGCAGGCTTCCCGCGGAGCAGGGAGCCTGATGCGGGGCTCGATCCCAGGACCCTGAGATCATGACCTGAGCCGAAGGCAGACGCTTAATGACTGAGCCACCCAGGCGCCCCGATCAGGTACTTCTGTGCATGACTCTGACAGCCCTGGCAAATGCCCCCCGGTACTGAGTCTGGCTTGCAAGGAGTGGCGCACGGAGCATTAGCTGCCTGCCAGCACCCGGACCAGTTGGCCTGGGCTCATGGAGCAAGCAAAGCTCACTTCGGACGGAACTGCAGCACTGGACAGACGGCTGTGGACCGCACCCACAGGTACAGCTGACCCTGGAACAACACAGGTTTGAACTGCTCGGGTCCATTTATACATGGAGTTTTTTCAATAAATATAGTGCAGTACTGTAAACGTACTTCCTCTTCCTTAGGCTTTTCTTTTCTTTTCTTTTTTTATTTTTTAAAGATTTTATTTATTTATTTGACAGAGAGAGAGAGCACAAGCAGGGGGAGTGGCAGGCAGAGGGAGAGGGAGAAGCCTGACGTAGGGCTCGATTCCAGGACCGTGGGATTATGAACTGAGCCGAAGGCACACGCTTAACCCACTGAGCCACCCATTTTCCTTTCTCTAGCTTACTTTATTGTAAGAATATGGTACATAATATGTATAACATACAAAATATGTGTTAATTGACTGTTTATGTTATCAGTAAGGCTTTTGGTCAGCAATAGGCTATTAGTAGTTAAGTTTTGGGGGAATCAAAAGTTTGATGTGATTTTTGTATGTGTGGGAGGTCAGCACCGCTAACACCTGCAAGGTTCAAGGGTCAACTGTATATAAGGTGATGCAAGGCGAACCAGCTGAGCATTGACCCCAGACTTAGAGAATTATTTAGGACACTACCAAATTCCCAGGGTTCCTTACAGCCCAAGACTGGAGCCCCAAAGTATGAAATGGGTATTGAACTTCTCCCTGACCCTTACAAAACCTTATTTTGGAATAATTTTAGATTCACATAAATGTTACAAAGACAGCACAGAGTTAATGTCATTGGTTTATACATTATGTTATACTAACTAAACCCCAAACTTTATTTGGATGTCTCCAGTTTTTCCACTCGTGTCCTCTTTCTGTTCCAGGATCCAATCGAAGGGACCACATAGCATTTAATCAGCATGGCTCTCCAGTCTCCTCCAGTCTCTGACAGCTTTTCTGTCTTCCCTAGTTTTTCATGACCTTGACGATCCTAAGGAGTATTGGCCAACTATCCTGTAGAATGTCTCCCAAACTGAGTTTGTCAGATATTTTTCTTATGATTGGACTGGGGCTGTGGGATCTGGGGAAGAATACCACAAGGGTGAAGTGCTCTTCTCATCACATCGTATCTCATCAGAGGGTCCACAACACCCACGTGACATCATTGATCATGTCAGCCTTCAACACTTGGTGGACGTGGGGTCTGCCAGCTTTCACCACTGTCAAGTTACGAATCCCAGTTCCCCATTCTATTCTTTTAAAACCAACCAGCCTT
Organism: Neomonachus schauinslandi; assembly: GCF_002201575.2. NCBI lineage: Eukaryota > Metazoa > Chordata > Mammalia > Carnivora > Phocidae > Neomonachus > Neomonachus schauinslandi. The sequence goes on along the minus strand of NC_058408.1, from coordinate 138,217,493 downwards.
TTTAAATTTGCAATAGAAAAATAAAGAAATAGGATGCTGCTTGCAACTGAGTGTCACGGAACAGTTCTTGCCTGTTATATTTATATTTGAGCAAGGGTTTTCTTGAAGCCCTCTGCCTCGACCAAAAGTAGCAACTCTAATGGTAGGAATTTCAGGCTCTGTGACAGTTGGGTGTGGGCGTGTGGGCCTGGGTGATAAATGCAAGCAGCGTTCTCCATCCTCCCGCTCAGGCAGTGCCCTGCTCCTCTGCCTATATATAGGACCAGAGCATGGAGTATCCTGTTCATAAAATCTTGGTACAGATTTGAACACTTAACACACCCACACACATTTGAGGGACTATCCTACCACTTATTTTCTAACACGGGGTATAAGTGCAGATTTAGAAGGGGTGATGATTATTTACTCAGGAAATAAGCATCTTTGGTAGAGAGTGTCATTGGAGAGGAATATGGCCCCCTTTCTATTTCCAGTCCAACTTGTTCCCAAAGAGACAGTCACTCCATTTCTAGAGTACGCCCTTCCCTCCATCTTTGAAATTGGAAGCGACATGAAGATAGATATGAAAACAAGTGTACAACCCCCACCCTCCGTGTTCATGCTCCCCAAATAGAAAAATGTTATTTCTATTATTTGATCTTGTGGCAGCCAGTTTTCAGCTCCGGATATGACTTCAAGCATCTTTTCTTTTCTCAACTGCCTCCAGTGACCCTGAGAGATATGGATTTTCAGGTTTAATGCTTTAGACAGAAAGTATTTCTGTGGTTGGGATCAGCAGAAAGACTATGAATCATTCAGAATCTCTGCAATGACAAAGTACTTGTTGGAACATTGCAGAAGTTGTTTATTGGGCTCCTGACTTGTAGAGAAACAAGGAATTTAGCAACAGATTTAGAGCACTAAAGCATGGTAATGTTTGTTCACACTTTGTGCTGTTGGAATTAAAATTCAGTTCCATAAGCCTTCGACTCAGGTCCTTCACAGAAGCCATCTCATAATGTCCCTTCACGTGGGCTCTGTCACAGCAGTTCTGCGGGAGGTGAGAGCAAGCATGGGTTTGATGGAAGGCTGTTCAAGAGATTAGAGATTAGGAAATGGCCTTGGGGGGTTCTGAGTTCAGAAAGGCCCTCTAGGGTCCACTCAAGATCAAGGGTAAAACTAGCCTCCCACATCCACCTCATTTTAAACCTGTTCTTTTGTTCAACCCTTCTGCTGGAAGTTGGACTGCAGGGCAGAGGATTGGAACAAGATTTTGCCTCTGCTCCTGAGAAGCTCACAGTTTGGAGGGGGTGGCCGCAGGGGAAGGAGGACGAGAGACAGACGGACAAACAGTGGCCGGAATTCCCTGGGTGATGAGGTGGGGTGGGAAGAGAAGGGCATTCTAGGCAAAGAC
>NC_058408.1:138175382-138215700 GCF_002201575.2 Neomonachus schauinslandi | reverse complement strand
GAAGCAGACTCCCTGCCGAGCAGGGAGCCCGATGCGGGACTCGATCCCGGGACTCCAGGATCATGACCTGAGCCGAAGGCAGTCGCTTAACCAACTGAGCCACCCAGGCGCCCAAGAATGAGATTTTTCAATAAAATAAAAGAAATTCTTATGTATCTAAAAAAACCACTAAACAATAAAAAGGCAAATGACAAACTGGCAAAAATATTTTGACACTATGATAAAGGGTTAATAGCTTTCTTTTACAAGCAAATTTTACAAAGTATTAAGAAAAAGTACACCAGAAAAATAGGCAAAGGACATGACCAGAAGTGCATACACCCAATAAAACTTAAAGAATGTTCAACTTTGGAGGTAATGAAAGAATGCACAATAAAATGAAAAGATAGTGTATTTTCACCTAAGTGGCAAATGTTTTAAAAGAAGGGACTTGGGCAATATGTACCATGAGCCGTGAAAATGTGTTCATTACTTTTGACCCCAAATTTCACCTTTAGGGATCTATCAGAAGGCTAGAATTTTGAAAACAGCAACCCTGTTTTTTAAAAAAGATTTATTCATGTATTTTAGAGAGGGAGGGAGGGAGAAGCAGAGGGAGAGATTCTCAAGCAGACTCCCCACTGAGTGCAGAGCCGGATGTGGGGCTCAATCCCACGACCCCGAGATCATGACCTGAGCTGAAATCAAGAGAGAGCAGCTCAACTGACTGAACCACCCAGGCACCCCAACAACCCTGTTTTTAAAAGCAAACTCTCCTTCCACAAATGTATGCTGGGACCTAAACCTACAAATTATAGCTCTTCTCTTTCACATCATTTTACAATATTGTAAAGAGAAAGGGTTTGTAGTCAGATTATTGAGTCCCTAGGATAGTAACAACAGGAAAGTTACTTAACCTTCCTGAACTTCAGTTTCTTAATCTTTAAAATGGGATTTTGCTATTAGATTAATTCTTGTAAGTATTGGGGGGGGGGCACATAATAATCACTCAATCAATGGTGGAGTCATGGATGGTTTCCATGTCCTCATCATTCTGATCCAACTCCTTAACATGCATTTGCTGATTTGATTTCAATGATCAGGTAAACTACCATTATGCATTTAGGAATCTGGTAGAGAATAGGAATCTGGCAGAGGAGGAGAAAGGGAAGGAATTTTGGAATTTTGGAAAATTAGAAGGATCTTGGTGTGTGATGGAGAAAAGTGGGCACCATGCAGATAGTCCAAGTGCTCACATGGGGAATAGAAGCTCTGGACCCCTAGGAGCTAAGTATTGATCAGCCTAGGCAAAAATAAACAAATAAAAAAAATAAAAAATAAAGAAGAGTAATGGAGCATACAAGTTTTCAGGACACATCTATTGTGAAGGAAGCCAGCCAAACTCTTGCTCCGCCTTAGCCTGAAAAAAACTGACAGGATGGTGGTCAGCGATGCCCATCTTCCTGTGTGAGACACATAGCACTTCTGTCAACCTAAAGGCTCATGGTGTCTCTGCCTAATGGAGGAAACTCAAAACAGGTGTAGAGACTTGGTTAGCAGGACAACTCCCAGGTGGGGTGACGTCCAGCTTCTCCCAGATTCCCACTGAAGGAACGCGAACCGCCTGTCTTAGAGCTGGAAGCTAAGGAAGACTGGCTGCCATGGGCCGGGAACACAGAGGAATTTCTGTTGTCTACAGCTCAGACTCCAGCAGATTAAAGAAGGGCTGACTCCATCTGGGGCTGACTGTGCAATGCAGACCTCGGGCAAACTCCCTGCCCCGGAGAACACAGCCCGGAACACTTCAAAGCCCGACCCGCCATATCTGGGAATTCCTGGGGCTTATGTTCTCACGATCCCTTCTGCCTCTAGCCCCTCTAGCCCTACAGCACCCCTGCTTGGCCCCATATCAGCCTGGCCAGAAACTCCAACCCTTCAACACTTTTCACAGAGAATTCACTCAGACCAGGCACGTCATGAGTTTAGTTGTCTTAAGTTGGTGTCCCCCCCCCCTGGGGCAGTTTTGCCTCCCAGGGGACCTCTGGGAGTGTGTGGAGACATTTATGGTTGTCACAACTGGGGGAGGGATGCTAGTGCTTCTAGAGGGTAGAGGCCAGGGATGCTACAGCCCACAACGACAAAGAATTATCTGGCCCCGTAGGTACATAGTATTGATATCGAGAAACTGTGCCTGAACCAAAGATGTGAAGGTGATGAGGCTGGTGATACCGCCCAGTGCCTGGGTGTCTGCCATTTCCGTGTCTTCCCTTCCTCCTATTTCCTCTGCCTTTCTCTGCCCCCCTCTGGCCCCGCCCCCTTACTTCTCAGGAGCAAAACAAATCCCTCTCCCTGCCTCATGGTCCTCAGTGAAGCCATCACCTTCAGTGATAAGAATATGACTCTGGAGTTTCATCCACTCTGCCGAGCAGCTCATCAAATTCTTTCTTCTAAATAGAGTGCTCTCCCTAAGAGGAATCCTGGTCAATGTGACCTCTCCCACCCACATCTTATTACACACACACGTAAAGGAGCCACTTCTCCGGGAAGTGGAAGAAGCATAAACTCTCACCAGTCCTTGGGGAACAGCACGTTCCCCACTCGGAGTGGACAACGGTGCTGGGTGGAGTCAGGGACCCCGGGGCTGCTTGCTCGGAGGACAGCGGCGTCGGGCAAAGCATGTGTGTTGCTGTAATCACGGACAGGGTCTCTGGCATGAAGGTGAAGCCTTCTCCCCAGCCCCACCGTGCTCTCTGCCGAAGCTGTGGAACCAAGGAGAAGCTGGAGTGAATCTCTTGTGTAAGAAACCAAACAGGTGGGGGCGCCTGGGGGGCTCAGTCGTTAAGCGTCTGCCTTCGGCTCAGGTCACGATCCCAGAGTCCTCAGCGGGGAGCCTGCTTCTCTCTGCCTCTCCCACTTCCCCTCTTGTGTTCCCTCTCTAGCTGTCTCTCTGTCAAATAAAGAAAATCTTTTTTTTTAAGATTTTATTTATTCATTTGAGACACAGAGATAGAGAGAGAGAGAGAAAGCATGAGCATGGAGAGAGGCAGAGGGAGAGGGAGAAGCAGGCGCCTCGCTGAGCCAGGAGCCCAATGTGGGGCTCGATCCCAGGACCGAGGAAAGCAGGAGGGGAGACCTGGAGATGGGAAGTGTGATTGCCATATTGCAACCCTCAGGGGAGGCCCTCGGTGAGACTTACAATTCAGCAAAGGAGAAGATAAAATTGAGAAATTCTCCCAGAACCCAGAGGAAAAAGAAAAAAGAGATCATGGGGCAAGTTTAATGACAATAAATATTCTTTCAAAAAGAGGTTGGGGAATAGAAGGGAGTGGAATGGAAGCAGAAAGGGGTGGGGAAAGATACTCGGAACTGCTATGGTTAATTAAAAAAAAAAAAAAGTGGGGAGGGAATGAGGATCTTCCTAGAAAGGGTGAATTCAGACCTAATGAGGAAGTACAACGTGTCCTGAGAACAGGCGGAAATAAATCTATTAAAGCAAGATTCAGCAAAGAGTGAGGCCTGCCCGGGCCCGGCCCACTCTGGCTGGCAGCACTTCGCCAGCAATATTTGGAGGGCATCTGCAGAGCCCACACATTTTCCTCTAACACTACCTGCAGAAGTTCTCTAATCTGTGGCTGTAAGAAGACAATAAAAAAGATGATAAGATTCCGATAAGAATAACCGGAAACCGCTGTTATTGAGAATTGCAGTGTATTGCAATTAATGGAAGAAAAATATAGATTGCACACATGCATCTTATATACATATGTACCTGCACTCCTGATTTAGATGATTATTATATTAATTCCCTGAGCACAGGGAATTCGTGAAAACCCTTTGTGTAGTGTAGCTGAGAAAAAAGCACTTGTTTTGCTCTAGTGTCCAGGGTATGTGGCTGCCCCCCTTCTGCAGGTCCCGCACTGGTCTGAGAGGTCATGGTCATCGTTTCTGGTTTCCGCCCATGTCCTTGTTCACGGTTATTTTTTTTCTTTTTTACATCTCAGGGAATTGTTTTATTCAAGTTTTTCACATGCAAGTTGTCATTAGGATCATTGCTCCCACTAGCGTCTCATTTTGCATTATATCAGCTATTGTCAGTTCTGTGTTGAGATACAGCAATATTTTTCTTCAATAATTGAGGCAAAATTGACATACAACATTATATTAGTTTCAGGTGCACAACATCATGATTCAGTATTTTTGTCCATTATGAAATGATCATCACAATAAGTCTGGCTAAGTATCTGTCATCTTACATAGTTACAAAAAATTTTTTTTCTTGTGATGAAAACTTTTGAGATCTATTCTCTTTGCAACTTCTAAATATGGGCAAAATAGGTGAAGATTAAGAGGAACAGCCTTCCAGTTATACATCATGGTTTTGGTTTTTTTTTTCCCAGTACAGTCTTCTCACCAAGGCCGCTGCTGAGACAGTCCCTGCTGTCTCTCACCCGTGGGTGCATGAGCTCCCGGTGCTCTGTCCCATGCCTGCTTGCTCTAGGATGCAATGTTTAGCTTTTTACCCCAGGCATATACTATGCCAATGGGAGGAGTTAACTCTGCAGCATTTGGTGGCGGGAATAAATTCCTAATTGGAATCTGAGATGAAGACGTTTCTCTAGGTGGCAGAGACCTGGGCTCCATCATGCTCCCCATGTAGGTCCTTAAAACACTCTCCTGGTTGCAGCAGCTCGGGGTTTCCGGTGAGGAACTCATGCCTGATCCCATGTGGACGTGGAAGCATCACTCAGGGCTGTGTCAGCACCCAAAACCTGTCCCCAGCCACCGGAGAATGAGCTCCAGGGGGATGGAGGGGACTCCGTGCTCAGGAGCTCTGAATTTAACAAATGTGGACTTAGTAGCCAGTTGGGAGGGATTAACCAGGAATATCTGCAGAGGCTGGAAAACCCACTCAATCCCTTGCCTGCTTTTACAAATCTGGAGAATTCCTGTAGCTCTGAAGTCCTAAGTAGGAAATGAGAAGCACTTGCGAGCTCAGATAATGCTGGAATGTCTTCAGAAAATATCTAGAAGAGTCGATTATGTAGAAAGGGTTGAGGAACTCCCACTTAAATTTTTATTCTTATATATTATTTAGATTTTTAAAAAATCGGCTATGTATTTTATTTTTCTATATTTTTAAGCCTGTTGAAACAAGACAACAACAACAACATCAACAACAAAGGGGGATTTCTGGCCAGGAACACAGAGGCGCTAGGCTTGGAGACTTGGTCTCTAAGTCTTGTGGGTCCCTGAGTACCAGAGCCTGATGTACATGGCACATTAGTCAGCACACGGGACTAGACTTTGAGGACAGAGAGAGTGTAAGATGGAGAAGAGTTCTGGCCTAGAGCCATGAGAAGCCCAGGCAGCCTTGAACTGTGGTTTTGATTTTAACTCATACAGCTGATGCCCTTACAAGACCACGTGTGGTAGTTTATCCTAGTAATTGTCCTTAGTGAATTCCACGTGTGTGCCCTTGGTAGTCTCCTCCCACAGGATCTCTGGATTGGCCATATGACTTGGTTTGGCCAATGGGATATCAGCAAATACGGCGTGCCTTCTCAGAAGGTTGTCTCTGTGTGAAGAAACCCAAGCTTGCCTGTTTGTGACCCAGCGGACAGTCAATACCAACTTTGGGACATGCAATGTGAGGCTGTATTAGGCCACCCAGCCCCAGCTGATCCGCCTGATAGCTGATGTTCACAGCATGGGTGACTCAGGTAGGACCCGTAGAAGAAGCGCTTGCTAAGCCCTGCCCGAACGGTTGACCCACACAATCCTAAGAAAACAAAACAGTTGTGTTTTAAGCCACTGGTGTCCAGTTGTTTATTATGTGGCAGTATGCAACTGGTTACACCTGTCAAATGTCTTGTTACATTTGCATTTAGCACCTTGCTCTGCCCACATTCTGTGATTAATAAATCAATGCTCTTATACGTTTTATTTAAGGAGGTCCAGAATAAGAGAATGAAAAATAGTATGGCTAATGCAATATATGTTAAGAAAAAAAAAAAAGAAGAAGAAGGTAGCAGGAGGGGAAGAATGAAGTGGGGGAAATCGGAGGGGTAGAAGAATCATGAGAGACGATGGACTCTGAAAAACAAACAGGGTTCTAGAGGGGAGGGGGGTGGAAGGATGGATTAGCCTGGTGGTGGGTATTGAGGAGGGCACATTCTGCATGGAGCACTGGGTGTTATGCACAAACAATGAATCATGGAACACTTCATCTAAAACTAATGATGTAATGTATGGGGATTAACATAAGAATAAAAAAAGCGGAAAAAAAAAAAGAAAAATAGTATGGCATTGTTAGGGTTAAGCATTTAATCTCCCTGTGACTCAAGTTTGTTTCTAGATTGGAGGTCTTCTATCACCAGGTGTAGGTAAAAATGGATGATGTCAAGGAGTTCTGTTTTCCCTCTAATTGCACCAGGAGGTCAGAAATGTATTTTCAACATTCAAAATAGGGGAGTTCACCCAGTTCCCTATCTGCGCTTCTCTCTCCAGTTTGAGGGCTTTGGGGAGAAGCCTGGGTCCCATTTGAACTACCAAAGGGGTCATGTCATGGAGCTCCAAGGCTCTTGGGTTGAGTCCCTCCCTGGGAACCCACCAGACAGTGCTGGCCACCAATGCATTTGCATGTTCTCCCCCTTTCCCGTGGAGAAGGAAGGAGGAAAGTCGTGTAAAGTATGGAACTGCATCTGAATTTTGTGGGGGAAAATAAGAGCTTTGCAATTTCAACATATAGTCTTAGGTAACTCTCAAACAGGCATTTTGTCCTTTGGCCCTGTGTTTGCATATTATAACCAATTGTTTAATTTATTAATGTTTACATTTATAATGCTTAAAAAGCATAATTAAAAAATGAAACAGACCCTTTTAACTAGAGCTTTTTTTTCTCAAAGTGATTTATTTAATGAATCATATTTTTCTTATCTCTCCTCCACGGAGAGGCCAATCTGGCCACAGTTCGGTTGTCAGGTTTCTCAAAAATGGGTGCCCTAATTGCCCCCAAGACCTGCAGTGCATGCACAGATCTATCTTCACCTCTAAAGAAGGTCTTTTTTTTATTTATTTTTATTTATTTTATTTTTTAAAGATTTTATTTATTTATTTGAGAGAGAGAATGAGACAGAGAGAGAACATGAGAGGGGGGAGGGTCAGAGGGAGAAGCAGACTCCCTGCCGAGCAGGGAGCCCGATGTGGGACTCGATCCCGGGACTCCAGGATCATGACCTGAGCCGAAGGCAGTCGCTTAACCAACTGAGCCACCCAGGCGCCCCTCTAAAGAAGGTCTTAAGCTTTCTTCTTTCCTGCAGGCTTGCCCACAGGAGGAGAAATAGCAGTCATCTGAGGTCGTTTGTTGTGCAGGTGCTCCTTCTAAAAATCTTTCAACAGCTACTTAGGACATCAGGAGAAAACCCCAGGACATGTTTCCCCAGGGTAACATTGAATGGCATCCCAAATGGAGTACCTTCCTTTGGGACATCCTAGGGCTGCCCTCTGGGAGTGTGCCGTTGGTTCGCTTGAGGCTTTTTGGGCATTCCAGACTTGGCCATGATGGGACATCAAAGGCTTGGGTTTACAGGACCTCTGGAGTTTCAACATCAGGCCCCCTCAATAATGAGTGTCTTATTCACAGTTTTCAACTATCTGTTTATTCAGTAACGAGTCAAATCAAGAACAACAGCTTATTATGAGTGATCTGGTTTACTAGGTGTAGTAAGCTATCAAAGAAGCATGAAATAAAGTCTCTGGTTTAGAACATGAATGTTCTATATATTAGGGGGAAAAAGTCAAGAATGATAAGAGGGAAGAAACTGAAGCTAAGTGTAAATAGAAACAAATAAGCCCAACCGTATTTCAAAGGAATAACACAACCATTGCTGAGTAGAGGTGGGGAAGGGAGAGAATGAACCCAAGTCATTTTCTTTTTTTTTTTAAGATTTTATTTATTTATTTGAGAGAGAGAGAATGAGAGACAGAGAGCATGAGAGGGAGGAGGGTCAGAGGGAGAAGCAGACTCCCTGCCGAGCAGGGAGCCCGATGCGGGACTCGATCCGGGGACTCCGGGATCATGACCTGAGCCAAAGGCAGTCGCTTAACCAACTGAGCCACCCAGGCGCCCCCAAGTCATTTTCAAACATCATACTTTGACTACGTACCCTCAGTCCAGGAGGGAAAAAACAGAACTGCCAACAAGTCTTGAACCCCTTTCAGTAGATTTATTTCATGTAGTGACATGGGTGTGGAATTGAGCACATGAGTAAATAGGTCAATATCTTAGGAGCCAGAGTCCACATGGTGAAGAAAGGGGTGTGCAAATATAGAATGGAGGAATGCAAGGAAGAACTCTGAGATTGGTCTGGGGTCCGGGGTATCCGTGAAACTCCTGATTTCTACTCTTGCCCTTTGAGCTTTGGTTTCTATCCTTTGATCACTTTCATGTGTATCTCTGCCCATTCTGTTCCAGTCACAGAGAATTTCCTTCCCATCACTTCAGTATATTCAAACCTTACCTCTTCTCCACAAAGTCTTCTATCTTCTCTCTCCCTGGATGGGAGTCATTTCTTCTCTAAGCACCCATGGTTCCGTAACAAATTCATTAAAAACACATTAACATTTACCTTAGAATAAAGTTACTTATGACTGTCTTACCTACTATAAGCACTTTTTTTTTATTCTTATGTTAATCCCCATACATTACATCATTAGTTTAAGATGTAGTGTTCCATGATTCATTGCTTGTGCATAACACCCAGTGCTCCATGCAGAATGTGCCCTCCTCAATACCCACCACCAGGCTAATCCATCCTTCCACCCCCCTCCCCTCTAGAACCCTCAGTTTGTTTTTCAGAGTCCATCGTCTCTCATGGTTCGTCTACCCCTCCTATTTCCCCCGCTTCATTCTTCCCTTCCTGCTATCTTCTTCTTCTTCTTTTTTTTTTTTCTTAACATATATTGCATTATTTGTTTCAGAGGTACAGATCTGAGATTCAACAGTCTTGCACAATTCACAGCGTATAAGCACTTTTTGATGAAGGACCAGTGTTGGATCCTTCTTTGTTTCTCACAGGGTACCCAGGAATTCAATAATGACTTATTCAATGAAGAAGGAAGGGCTTATTTTAACAAGAATAATCAAAGTAGTCTGCAAAAATCTAACTGTACACATACCAAAGAGGGAAGATGTTCCCTGATGATAAATCTTGGTTTTAATAAACTCCCTATGGATCCATAGGGTGTTATGTCCTTCAGAAAGTAAGGTTGCAGGATATGCTAATAGAGGTCTAGTATTTAGAACAAGGGAGGTGATAAGGCCAATCTATTTGCCTTTAGCAAACTATTTTCTGATGTTTGATTTTTTGGGGGGATTATATTCAGATATTTTTGATCAAAGTTTAAGAGCCTTGTGTTTCGCATGCTCAAAACCATGCCATGAGCGGAATGGACTGAATGGTATTGGTTGGACTGAGAGAGACTCCTGGGGAAGGGATGGGGCCAAGAGAAGGGAAGATGAACAAAAGTTGACTTTAAGCATCTGAAAAGATGCTATATGGAAGAAGGATTAGATTTACTTTGTGTCATCCCAAGGAACAGATTAAAGGTCAGTTTTGGTGGAGATGGGTGGGAGATTTTTGCCTCAGCATAAGGAAGGGCTTTCTGACAAATAGAGTTGTCTACCTGGGAATGGCCAGTTGGGGTCAGGTACTAATTATCTTCTTCTCAGCAGTGAGCTGCGAGAGCTGGTGAGCGCCATGGTATAGAACAATCCTGTCACAGGTACGGGGTCAAACTGTATGACTTCCAGATGCTTTCCACCTCAAATTTCCTATGACTCTATGATGCTACCCAAGAAGACAAGACCCAAGAAACACTTAATGAACAACACGATATGTGCTGAAGAATAGCCAACCAGTACCAAAGGAACCAGGTAAGCGGCAATAGTCCTGGGATTGGGTTTCACGGGGAAGTGGGTGGAATAAACATGGAGCAGGGGGGTGGGGACTTCTGGCAGAAGGCCCGGCATAAGCAAAGGGGAAGGTCTGTGCACAGCAGTGAGGCAGAGCTGGGAACATGAGCCGAGAAACGATGCACTGTAAGAATGTGGGATCGGGTTGTACTCTGAAAGTTTATCAGAGGAATTAAGGCAAACAAACAACAACCATGCCCTGCATTTGAAGTTCTAGTTCTTATTTCTGTCCATTCCTAGCTGAGTGACTGTGAGCAGATCACGTTTTCTGGACCTTCACTTCACCACTTTGCGAATCAGTAGACTGGATGGAATGGTGGAGATTCATTCTGCTCTACAAGGCAACGGCTTTTTGAGATAAATGATTGGCTGCCACTGTAGTAGATTCGTGAGCAAAAGAAGGACGTGCGAGGAGTATTGGGGGAAGATGAATTTAATACGCAGGGTAGATGGAAGTCAGAAGAGACCGAAGTTGGGAAGAACAGCCGAGAGGCAGTTCCAGTAATGGTTTCTCAAAATAATATCATTCAACTTTAATATTGTTTACTCAGAGTTTTATGCCACAGTGTCAGGAAGTGTGGAGTTTGGTCCCTCTATAGGACAACTTTGTTTCTAGGTCAAATTAATTTCCTGTCTTCTCGAGGAATTAAAAAAATGCCATGTTGATACCAACACTCTCAACACTGCACCAGTGACTGAAGTCTGATTTTTTGCATTCTGTCATGAGAATGGTTCCCATGAGGGCTCCCTTAGCAGTGTTTCTCTGCTACCATGTCCTGCAAAATATTCAGCACCATCCACGCAAGTACTGAGACAGAGGAATTTTCACATGTCTTTTTTTTTTTTTTTCAGCCGTCAGGAGGCAATGGCCTGATCCAAACCTGGCCGGCCAGAAAGTTCAGAATACCGATCTCTTATTCCTGCCAGGCACGTTGTTTTGTGATGAAGTCTCATCCCGAGTTGTGGAAGAGTTCTTGCAATGACAGTGTACTCTGGTTCTTAAAATAAAGCGCTTTCCTCGGAGAGCTGAATGCCCGGGGCTGCTCATGGGCTCACCTTAGGGTGCCCGTGGCTGGCGGAGGCCGGGGGTGAGATGGAAGGGGAGGAGAGGAGTCTCTGATCGCTGTAACTGGCTGCTTCAGTGAGCTAGAAACACTAATTAGAGAACCATTAGGTTGTAGGTCAGTGGCTGGAATGTCATCAGAGAGTGGCCTGACTGTGATGTTATAGGACAGATACTGCCCGGTGACTAGTCAGGGAGGCGGGAGAAGCTCCAGTCTTCAAGTTCAGCGGGCAGTGGTATGATGAGAGCTCACACGTGGAGTACGTGCAAGGTGACGGAAACACACTGAGGTGGCGAGAGCCCAGGTGCGCCTCTGGGAACACCTCTTCGGCAGTTCCCTTTGAATGGGTGTCAGCCGCCCCGGAACCCCACACCCACCTTTCTTCCATTTCTGCCTTTCTTCCTTCCCTGCTGTGCCTGAACAGAAAACAGACTGGGGAGAAGGAGGATTTGGGAAGCAAGATCAAATCTGGGTGAGGGTTAAAGATGGGGGATCATTTCGATCGCTTCACTCTTAGGTCATCAGGCCCAGCCTGAGAAGCGAAATCAGTGTGAGTTGTGGGCTCACACACCCTGGATCACTTCAGGTACCCTCTTTTCTCTTTCCCTTGTACTCCCGAAGCATGGTCTGTAGACCGGTGCTGGTCTGTGGGGTGTTTTTCATTTTGTTTCTTTATTTTACCACCTACAGTGAGATAACCACAGAAATGAGGATAAAGCCTGGAAAAACTTGCATAACAATTTGGCATTGGTGTGACATCCAAGCACATTGTGACCGTGTTTTACCAACGCATTGGTCTCCAAAGGATCGGAACCTTAAAAACTGGTCCCTTTTCACAAGTAGTTTGAGAAGCCCTGCTTGTGCTCCATCACGTCATCAACAAAATGTTGACTCGGGGCTGATAGCGTACAAGCATCAGCTCTGGGGACACAAACCTCCCAGGAGTTGTATGGCTAGCTAATGATTCGAGGGTGGTGGTCTGGTCTTCCCGGGTGTCAAGGCAGATTCCAGAGAGGAAGAGGCCATATCTCGATCTTCTTTGGTGTCTGTCTAAGCCTCCACAGTGCCGAGAACAGAGTAGACACACAATACGTATGTGTTGAATAAAGTTATTACTTTGCAATTGTGGTCCGAAAAAGGAGATGAGAATTTAACAGCTGTGTGTGGCTAAAGCAAGTAGGTGGCTTCTTGCCTTTCTGTCTCCCTGCTCTTTCTAGGCCCATTCTGAAGATAAATTTCTGGGACCACAAATATGGACTGGAAATGACTCTGCTTCTGAATTTGAATAAAAACCCAAATCTAAAAACAACCGGATTCTATAAGGACTCTTCAAAGGAAGCCAAACTCTTGCTAGGCAAATCGTGTGGTCTGGTTTATTTGTGAATTATCTTAAATTTTTTTGGGGGGTAGTGGTGATTGGAGGCCAGTGTTCTCAAGGGTAAATACATACCTTTGGTGCCAGAAGTTGGCAGAGAAATGATTTCACTGTACTGCTGGACAGGAGTAACGCCTAATAGTCTCGGATGGGAACTGAACCCTCAGTGTGGCCTCAGCAATCACCTGCCTCTCCGATTCCCAGATTTCACGGGAGAGGAACTGAGATGCAGAGAGAGTAAGCGACTTGCGTTTTTGGTAATAAATTGTAACCCTTTCCAAGGATTTATGATGCGAATATAACTTACTTTGGGCCAAAGTTTAATAATACAAAATCTTCCCACTAAAATGAACTCAGTCGTTGGGGCGCCTGGGTGGCTCAGTCGTTAAGCGTCCGCCTTCGGCTCGGGTCATGATCCCAGGGTCCTGGGATCGAGCCCCGCATTGGGCTCCCTGCTCGGCGGGAAGCCTGCTTCTCCCTCTCACACTCCCTCTGCTTGTGTTCCCTCTCTCGCTGTCTCTCTCTCTTTCAAATAAATAAATAAAATCTTTAAAAAAAAATAAAATGAACTCAGTCGCAAAGGAAAAACCTCAGCGACTTGACATTTATTCAGGTCAGAGGAAGACCAAAAACATAAGTTGGCAAGAGTATGTGTCTCAACCTGAGAGAGAATGCGTATTAGAGGAAGTAACAAGCTAAGGGCCAGGAATCTATGACCCTGAGGGCATGCTGGCAGTTAAAGGTTCATGGTCCACTGGAAAATTCTCTTCTCTTCTTCTCTTTTCTTCTTCTCTTCTCTTCTTCTCTTCTTCTCTTTCTTCTTCTTCCCTTCTTCCCTTCTCTCTTTCTCTCTCTTTCTCTTTCCTTCCTTCCTTCTTTACTTCTTTCCTTCCTTCTTTCCTTCCTTCCTTCTTTCCTTCTTTCTCTTTCCTTCTCTTTCCTTTCTTTCTTTCCTTCCTTTCCTTCCTTTCTTTCTTATTATTTATTTTAGAGAGAAGGAGGGGACAGAATCCCAAGTACACTTTGTGCTGAGCACGGAGCCTGATGTGGGGCTTTATCTCACAACTCTGAGATCACGATCTGAGCAGAAACTTAAGAGTCGGATGCTTAACTGACGGTGCCACCCAGGTGCCCCTGGAAAATTATTTTCCAAGTCTTGTTTTATTTAGTAGAAATGTAATATAACATGACGAGCTCCCATAACCTTCAGGGTGGCCCACAACCCCTAAGTGCAGAGTTTCTCAGCCTTGGCACTGCTGACCTTTTGGAATGGTTAACTCTTTGGAGTCGTGGGGGACTGTCCTGTACATTGTAGGATGTTTAGCAGCATCCGTGGCCTCTACCCTCCAGATGCCAGTAGCTTCCCCCCATGGTGACAATGGAAAATGTCTGTCGATATTGCCAAATGTTGCCCCCAGGTGAGAACCACTGCTGGGTGGAATGGTTAGAACTAAAAATGTTGTAGTGTGATGATGCACAATACCATTGTCATTAGGGAAATGCAAACTGAAGCTGTAATGAGATATTGCCCCACGCCTGTAAAAAATAGCTAATGTTTAAAAAAAAAATGACCATACGACATGTTGGCAAAGATGTCAAGAAATTGGAAGTCTTTTTTTATTTTAAGATTTTATTATTTTTTAAGTGATCTCTACTATACCCAGTGTGGGGCTCGAACTCACAAACCCGAGGTCAAGAGTTATGGTCTTCCCTTTTTTTTTTTTTTAAAGATTTTATTTATCTGACAGAGACACAGCGAGAGAGGGATCACAAGCAGGGGGAGCGGGAGAGGGAGAAGCAGGCTTCCCGCGAGCAGGGAGCCCGATGCGGGGCTCGATCCCAGGACCCTGGGATCATGACCTGAGCCGAAGGCAGACGCTTAACGACTGAGCCACCCAGGCGCCCCAAGAGTTGTATGTTCTTCCAACTGAGCCAGCCAGGTACCCGGAGAAACTGGAAGTCTTTTTTTAAAAAAATAATTATCGTTCTACTTTTTAAAAGATTTTATTTATTTATTTGGGAGAGACAGAGAGAGAGGTCATGAGCGAGTGGAAGGAGGAGTAGAGGGAGAAAGAGAGAGAGAATCTGAAGCATACTCCATGCTCAGCATGGAGTGGGATGCAGGTCTCGATCCCAAGACCATGAGATCATGAACTGAGCTGAAACCAAGAGTCAGTCCCTCAACGGACTGAGCCACCCGGGTGCCCCAAAACTGCGAGTCTTGTACACCTCTGGTGGGAATGCAAATTAGTACAGCCACTTTGGAAAAGAGTTTGGCAGTTTCTTATAAAACTAACCATACACTTATGCGACCCAGTAGTCTCACTCCTAAGTATTTATAAAAGTGAAATGAAAGCTTACGTTCGCACAAAAACCTGTATGTAAATGTTTATAACAGTTTAATTTATTAATTACCAAAAAAGTAGAAACAACCCGAACGTCCTTCAACCTTTGTATGGATAAACACTCTTGGGTTCATCCATACAATGGAATACTAAATGGCAACAAAAAATAGTGAATTACCAGTATGTACAACAACAAGGGCGAATCTCAGACCCACGGCTGCCAGTGAAGGAAAGGATGTGTGATTGCATTTATATGACATCCTGGGAAAGGCAAAACTGTAGGGACAGGAAGTAGATCTGAAGCTGGAGGTGAGGGGTGAGGGTTGCCTACAAAGATGCAGAGGACTCTTTGGGTGATGGACTGTTAGACACGTCGGTTGTGCTTGTGGTTACATGGCTGTATGCCTTTGTCAAACTCCCAGGACTGTCTGCCTAAAGGGGTGAATTTTCCTGTATGATCCATATATACTACCGTGTGCATTAATTTTAAAACATGAAAACTATGTGCCAGTATTATCAGAATTGAGCTAAAATAAATATAGTTCTCAATCTTTTCCAAAAATTCACACTGTTCTTAGTCAACTGGGCAGAAGACAAATGGTAAAATATTGTTTCCTTAGCAAAGGCCCAGACGTTGTGATTTAATATTCCTTAGGTACATCAAATGGCCTGGACACTGTCTAGCCCCTTTAGAGAGGAGGCAGTCCTTGCCTTGCAGGTAAAAACAAACCTTCAGCATCAAGCTCTGGCCCATTCACCGGCCTCAGACAGGTCAGACTCCTCTTTTTAAATGCAAATATATGCATGTCCTGGGGTCACACACTATCAGAGACACTTCTGGGGCAGGACCTGCATCTTATACTTCTTTGTATTCTAGGGCTCCTCCAAAAAGCAAGTGTTTAACAAGTGTTTGATGATGATGATGATGATGGTGGTGGTGGGAGCAAGGCACAGGACAGTCTAGTCCTGTTCTGGCTCAAGGATTTACTTTCGCCTCCACTGAGTGTTTTAAAAAGGCAGGTTGGGGATGGAAGAAGGGTGGAAAGCGGGTCTAGAAGGACAGAAGGAGAATATCGAGCATTCCTCCCAATCACCTCAGTGTGAGAAAGTTCTGCAGATGAGAAATCCAGACTTTTAATTGGTAAGCTAGCTCATCTAAAGATAAGAGTGCATCTTGGGCCCCACTAAGCCATCTTCAGGGTTGGGATTACGGCTCCCCAAAGGGAGTATTTTAGCCTGTATCCCCTACTGAGCTGCCAAGAATAATGATCTTAGGTGTGAGACTTAGAACTCTCACAGAAAGCTGTCTTCAAGGTCAAGGGGACCATGTGGAACTGAAATGAGAGATCCACTGACAGGCAGGAAGGGCTGAGTGAGGGACAATTGGCATCTTGCCCCTTCGTTTGAAATTCTTCCCTTATCCTTACTATTCTCCATTTTATTATTTTTTTATTTTATTTTTTTAAAGATTTTTATTTATTTATTTGACAGAGATAGCAAGAGCAGGAACACAAGCAGGGGGAGTGGGAGAGGGAGAGGCAGGCTTCCCGCCGAGCAGGGAGCCTGATGTGGGACTCGATCCCAGGACCCTGGGATCATGACCTGAGCCGAAGGCAGACGCTTAACAACTGAGCCACCCAGGCGCCCTCTCCATTTTATTTTTTAAAGATAAAAAGGCACAGAAAACAGTGAAACAAACTATATAAGAAGCTATAGGAAAAGATGACATCTAAAACATAATTTCAACATAGTAAACAAGAAAGTCACCACAGATCAAAAGAAGACTCTTCTGCCTAATTGGCAAGCCTGGAATGTATGACCTGCACCGTTGAAGCAAAAGATACAAAAGGTTCTTCTTG
Organism: Neomonachus schauinslandi; assembly: GCF_002201575.2. Taxonomy (NCBI): domain Eukaryota; kingdom Metazoa; phylum Chordata; class Mammalia; order Carnivora; family Phocidae; genus Neomonachus; species Neomonachus schauinslandi. The sequence continues at coordinate 138,199,105 of NC_058408.1, read as the reverse complement.
GGAGACACTTAGAGAGGACCAGGTAACATGTCCAGCCAAGGCCTTGTAGAGAGTTTGGACCAAAGGGTCTCTGGCTGTCCTTGTTCTTTGGTTTCAGCCCCAGGTGGGCATCTGAGGAGATTACATCCAGGAGGTTTCCCGGCCAAGCCAAAGGGAAGCAAAACTTACTGAAACTATAATCAGTCCTCTCCTCTCTCTAAGCCCCTCTGCTGCAAACCAGGGCATGTCAAGCCCATGGGAAGCAACTCAAATACAAGAAATACCCGCCCCCCCCAGTGCCCAACGGGCAGTGTGCACTGTCTTAGCTGACTTGTACTGAAATCTCCATGGCCTTGGCCAGAAGTTAGGGGGCAAGATGAGAAAAGTGGACCCTAGAAGGAATTGCCAAATGTTACCTGGAAGGCCAAATTGAGAGTTAAATGCCTCCAAACATTCATTTCACTTCAGTTCCCTCTGGTCTAATTCCACAGAGACCAAGTTTATCAAAATGCTCGAATCCTCTTCCCTCCAAAAGTAGATTACATGCCGAAAGATGTTTTCTGGAAGCCAGATGGGCTAAATCCGCCCTCTGAGTTCCAGCCCTCCCTCACAGAATTTGAAAATGACAAAGTGACATGTTGGAATTCCAGCTTGCAGATCTCACATTTACTAGTTACTGATAGATAACGTGGAAAAGATTGGGGCTTCAAAGTGCATGTTTTGGAAATTATGTAAATGTGTATATTTATACAATGGATGATGAAAACCTTTTAAAAACAAACTTGGGCATTTACATCACAGACCTTCAGACTCCAAAAAAGTTGTTGTGCTCTATTTCAACTTCCATTCACCAGCATGAGGTCTTTTAAAAAAAGATTGCCTTGCAATGAAATATTGAAAGAAAACCACACACAAAAATAAGGTTAATGAGGCCTCCCTCCAAACCACTATTCTGCCTAATCTGAGGGATTGAAAAAGTCTCTCAGCACAGGGAAGTGACAAACTGTAACAAGACATAAGGATAGAAAATGGAAGCAAAAGTTGTAACAGGGGGCACCTGGGTGGCTCAGTCGTTAAGCGTCTGCCTTCGGCTCAGGTCATGATACCCAGGGTCCTGGGATCGAGCCCCGCATCGGGCTCCCTGCTTCGCGGGAAGCCTGCTTCTCCCTCTCCCACTCCCCCTGCTTGTGTTCCCTCTCTCGCTGTGTCTCTCTCTGTCAAATAAATAAATAAAATCTTAAAAAAAAAGTCATAATAGAAATAAAAGTTGAAAATCCATAGAAAGGGGAGAACATAAGTATTTACTTTTTCTACTTTAACTTTGTGGTGTGAGGGATGAAATAATTTAATTCTGGGAGAAAAAAATGTGCTTTCATCTTCAAAGCACTTTCATTTTAATAAAAGAGCTTCCTGAAATAAAAACGCAAGTATTTTGGTTGATCAGTACTCATTGCAATTCATTAACATGTTGTGCTTTTTAATTTAATAGACCAGAGATCCTCATGATACCCTCGGAGGTGCAGTTGGGTGCTTTTTAAAAAGACTTTAATGTCTTTCTCTTGTGCATAAATATCATCACTTTAAGGGGCGCCTCGGTGGCTCAGTTGGGCATCCGACTCTTGATTTCAGCTCAGGTCGTGATCTCAGGGTCTTGGGATCCAGCCCCGAGTTGAGCTCCATGCTCAGCAGGGAGTCTGCTTGAGACTCTCCCTCTCCCTCTGCCCACCTACTCCCGCTCACCTACACTCTCCTCTCTAAAATAATAAATAAATAAATCTTTAAAAAATATATCATCACTTTAATCTTTCACTATCTGGAACTTTTTCCCTACAGGAATCATCCTTTTTTAAAAATAGTTCCCTCAACTATTGGTCACAGAGACTCTAAGATATAGAATGCCAGATCTCAAAACATATTGGCTGGAAAATCATAGAATAATGCCTACAAATTAGCAAATTGTAGAACAATGCCTACAATATAATGCCTATAACATTTTAAAAGTAACAAGACAATGTGTTTATATGATAGAAGTATAAAAGCCTGAGAGAAGATGCCTCATCAGTTCAGGACAGAGGTCACCTCTGGGGAAGGAGAACAGACAGTGGTACTGGGCAGGAAGCCAAGGAACTTCAGCTCTATTTTTTTTATTTTAATTTTTAAATTTTTAAGTAATCTCTACACCCAACGTGGGGCTCGAACTCACAACCCTGAGACCAAGAGTTCCATGCTCCACCGACTGAGCCAGCCAGGCACCCCTATTTTTTTATTTTTAAAAGATTTTGGTGTCCAGATGTTAATGAATTCTAGTAGGTGGTGGTATATAGACACCTGATCCTAGTAATCTTTACTTTTTTTTTATCCTCTTTCTCTTCCTGTTTAATAAAATGTAAAATTTTAAGGACAAGGAAAACCCCGTTGAGATCAGTCGAAGTCAATTACAAATGTGCCAGCCACGGACAGAGCAGTTGCGATCAGAAAAAAAAAAACAAATAAACTCAAACGATAGAAAATCACATCTGACCCTTTGTGTAAGGTCCTTTTGCTGAATTCTTGGATGAAAATGAGTCAGACCCCCTCAAACACAAACCTCCTGGTGTGGCTGTTGATAACCTGTAGTTGCTATCCCCCATGGAGTGGATTTTCCCTTTCTTTCTTTTAAGATTTTATTTATTTATTTGTCAGAGAGAGAGAGAACGCATAAGCAGGGGAGGGGCAGAGGCAGAGGGAGAAGCAGTCTCCCCACTGAGCAGAAAGCCCGATGTGGGACTCGATCCCAGGACCCTGGGATCACGATCTGAGCCGAAGGTACACGCTTAACTGACTGAGCCACCCACGTGTCCCTGGATTTTCCCTTTCATTGCTGTGTGCTCACTTTCCCTCTCTGGAATCCCTCCTCCCTGTATTTTCTGCATAATCAACATAACAGTTCACGATAAAAAAAATATATATATATATTTTTCTTCCTGTACTCCTACAATCAACATAACAGTTCACGATAAAAAATATATATATATATTTTCTCTTCCTGTACTCCTACATGAGATTTGGGAATATAGACAAAATACAGAGAGGTAATTACAAGTAAGGATCTATCCTATTTAGTCAATTCATCTTGATTCAGTGGAATGGGCTCATCAGGCCTTTATTCTGACCTCAGACGCCTCTCCCCTGCTCCTGCCTGCAGTCCAAGCCAGGACTCTCTCTATGCCCTTGGTCGCTGCACAGGTGGGAGCTTCCTTTCTGGGGAGACCTTACCCCAGGCAGGTATTAGACACTCTGCTGTCCTGCTCAGAGCACTCGCTGTGCGCCACCGTTGTATGAGCATATGTCTACTAGGACAGACTCTCCCAACCACTGCCCTGGATTTTTGAGCTTTTCATCCTGTTGTACCTCTCTCTGCCAGGTTGTATATTTATTCTCTTCTGGTCGGTTTTCCAGCCCTGCGATTTGAAAATACTCCTCCTATTTTATGGGTGGCTGGCTGGCAGAGGAATTTTTCAAATCTTTACGTATTTAGAGGAGGTTTATAATAAAATGACAAACATGCAGGGAACTTTCATATGTGTAGTTTTTGGTTTTTTGTTTTTTTTTGAGAAAAGATAAACAGAAATATGGAGAAACAGATACCCGGCGCTATTGGGTGACCACACATAAATCGGTTTCTAGTTCACCCTATTAACAAACCAACTTAATCTCGTTTTAAAAGGTTTCCCCCCACCCTATTTTTTCTTGGGTTTGTCGAAATATTCTAGCAGTGTGGTACAGTAGAACAAGTATAGGGGCGCCTGGGTGGCTCAGTTGGTTAAGCGACTGCCTTCGGCTCAGGTCATGATCCTGGAGTCCCGGGATCGAGTCCCGCATCGGGCTCCCTGCTCGGCAGGGAGTCTGCTTCTCCCTCTGACCCTCCTCCCTCTCATGCTCTCTGTATCTCATTCTCTCTGTCTCAAATAAATAAATAAAATCTTTAAAAAAAAAAAAAAAAAAAAAAAAGAACAAGTATAGAAGGAGTTTAGGTGTTGGAACCTGACTGGCCTGGTTCCAAGCTCGCCTCACTCAGTCTCTGGGCCTCAGTCTTCTCATATGGAAGATGGGAATAATAATACTGGCATCTTTATATTTATATATAAATATATAAATATATAAATATATATATATAAAGGATTAGAAGAAAAGTCTCCGTTCCTCACAGTCTCCCAAACCTAGCACTCAGAATCTCTCCACACTACCCAGCAAGAGTAATCACCCCTGAGATGATGTCTGAACTGACCTGCTCGGAAGGGACAGGGACATGCCAAATATCTGGCTCTGGGACCTCAGCTCAGCTGCTCTGGGAGACAGACTTCTTTTGAAATGAACAATTCAAGCGTGAGACCGGTGTTTGGACTGGATAACTGTTAAGGTCGTTGCCACTCTGGGACTCCATGATTCTCTGAATATAAATTGTTTTCTAGAAAGAAATGAACACGTCAAGTTAAAGCTGCACCCATTTATACCGAGTCACCAAACTGGACAGAAGTTCCAGTTAGTTTACTGACTTGTTTAAAAAAAAAAAAAACAACTAAAACAGGTCTTGCGGCAACAGGGGTTGGACTGCTTCATGGAAAAACTTCTCAGCAGCACTATAAGCAGGAGAAGGAATTTAGAAGGCCTCCTTACGGCCAGCTGCATTTGCCTTCTCTTCCTCAAAGCCGGAGGTTGGCCGTAAAGTTTATGAAGTCTTTTCTCTAGGAGATCTTGAAAATCCTTGCTGTGGCATCAGGGCTCCCAGCAGACGCATTTCAGGGGAAGGAGAGGAGCGAGCTGTCATTATTTGGATTTCAAAAGTAAAATCCTAAAAACAGCGTCAGCCTGGAAAATACGTTTTTGAAATAACTTCCCAGGAGCAAGTAGGTAATGAGATAACAATTTTCATTTGCACCGGAAAGTACTATTTGTGACCATTATGACTGCATCTCTTATTAAATATGTCAAAGATTTTAAAATGAGTTTCAAATAAGAGAAAAACCTAAATGCCAGAAAGAAAAATCCTGACTGATGTCTTTAGCCTGATCTCAGAGCTTTCTATAGGAAATGATGGACTTTTTATTTGATTTTTAACCAAGAAAATGGTAGTTCCCTCTCTTGTATTGTAGGTGTGTATCTAAAACATGGTTTTATGCAACAGCCTGTGATAAGGTGAATCACATTCTACACATTTTAACACTTGATTACATATAGGGATGTATTTTCTGCTAATTATTCCTTTGAGTGCAATCACACTAAGTTCTTTGGAAATGTTTTTGTATTCTAATTTTCAGCACAGGCATACGGGTAGGCTTTAATAAACACTTAACAATTAGCTTTTCAGGGATGCTTTATATTCATATCTGGGTGATTGTCAATTAGCCGGGACTCTATCCTGCTCCCTGCATGCACGTGGTTGTTAATGACAAATAATCCAATGAATCTGGGGCTGCTATTTACATGTCTTCTGCTCAATTGCATTAAATAGTCTACATCTTAGGGGTCTGGGGATGTGGAAATTTGAATTTCCCTAAATCAGGGGAAATTGTGGAAAAACACTGGGGGACAATGGAAATGAGTTATGCAGGGTAGAGATCAGAAAGAAAAACACATATTTCGTCATGCATGAGAAAAGAAAAAAGTCTTTTTGGGTAAAACAGAAGCAGCCACTGGTATTAAAATTGATATTAAAATTGACAAATGCAGAAGTATCCTTGGATCTTGCACCTTTGGACATTACTCAGGGCATCATGGTCCAGTGTTGAGGTAGGGAGAATGGGGCCATCCAATAAATTGCAACCTTCACTCCCCACCCTTCCAGGGTCATTTGGAGAGTTACTCTCTTAACCAAAACCCAAGCGGCCACGGCCCACCTGACAAAGCAGGTGAGAATCAGAGAAACCCACAGGGGGATGGGGAGGTGGTGCTCCCACTTCTGTTTCCATTAAAGGGCACTTGGTGTCCTGGGTGGGGGACCATCTGGAGCATTACATGCGGGTGGACGAGAGGGGGAGCTCTGGAGGAGGGTGACAGTGTGCCTAAAGCCCCATACGGCCACCGTCCAACTCCACACTCAGGGCAAGTTGTTTGACCTCACTAAGCCTTAGTTTCTTCATCCTTGAAATGGGATGATATTCATCTCACAGGGTTCTCTCGGATCGAGTGACGTCATCCATGAGAGCATTTAGCGTAGTGCTAAATAAGAAACCCTAAAGAAAGACGAGCGACGGTTTTTAAAGCATCCTCCTGTATTTATACATCCTTCTTGTTTTATTATTATCCTATTTTTCTAATTTCTACTCTAGGACAGGTCCAAGACACAAGGAGCGTAGCTTCAGTTATTAATGTGATGTAGTTCCCTGTGGGTCAGAACAGCTTCTGTTAAGGGCAAACCCCCTCCGTTTCCTTATGGTTTGCTGCTGACTATGGATCCCTCTTCCCCGGTTCAGATGGAGTCGTGAATTCAGATGTAATTAACATCTGCTGTCCCTTGCCCCTCTGATTGTTTACGGTTTTCTGTTGTCTAATGACTACATGTCTGGGACTCCTATTCTTTTTTTTTTTTTTTTAAAGATTTTATTTATTTATTTGAGACAGAGAGAATGAGAGAGGGAGAGCACATGAGAGGGGGGAGGGTCAGAGGGAGAAGCAGGCTCCCTGCCGAGCAGGGAGCCCGATGCGGGACTCGATCCAGGGACTCCAGGATCATGACCTGGGCCGAAAGCAGTGGCTTAACCAACTGAGCCACCCAGGCGCCCTGGGACTCCTATTCTTAACAAACATTTAAAACCTGACAGATGACAGCTCCCTGGTTGCAATTGTTCATTCGAAATAGGATTCTCAACAGGTAGCAGTTTAAAACAGAAGGGAGACAGTCTTATTAGGGAAGGTCACCTGATAATAGCGATTATTTTGACATAGCTGAAAAACAGTGTAACAGAGAGGAACAGAAAATGCCCGGTCAACACCAGCGCTCTCGGTCAAGGGAACTAAGAGCCGTAAGTTATGCAACGGACAGACACAGCGGTGGCGGTGCCAAGAATCTGCTTCAATCTGCCTGCACCCTGTTCTGACACTGAGTGACCTTCTTGGAAGTGGGTGAATTTACCCTGCTATTTCTGGCAGCAGTTCCGGTTCTCAGGCTCTTTATTCTACCAGTGGCACTTCTAAAGTAAGAAATATGTTGTCTGCCTGATACCAAGTCCTTGGTGCCAAACACATTCTTTTAATGATGTTGGGGAAAGTCCTGTATAAATTGGACAATAAACTAAAACTATAAGGAAGAGAATATAACCCTTTCCTCGCTCTTCTTGGGCAACTCACCTGGCTCAGAGCTGATGCACCAGGTTTTCCTAGAATGAGAAAGGATATATACATATATATACACATATAGAAAGGATATATATATATATACACATGCATATGCATGGACATGTGCATGGATATGCACATCACATGCATATGTGCATTATATTTAATAATCCTGGAATCTGTACTTTTCTACCTGCTCTTATATAATGTCTGCATTGGCTATAAAGAAGAAACTTTTATCTGTGAAGATGTAAGAAGTATTGTCCCTTGGAAAACAATCTAAGGAAACCAGAAATGACTGTTTCCTTCCCCAACATTTGTCCCCTCCTCATCATGATTCTCTTGCTTGTTTTGTTGTGTTTTTGTTGGTGCTGTGAGAGCGTTTTCACTTTTAACTTCTCCTTAGAGGTGGGTCAACAATCCCCACATCTCTCTCTCTAGCCCACCTGAGCCACAAATCTGTTCTCTTAGCTGCTTGGTGAGTATCTCTCCCTGGGCGTCCACATCAAACTCAAGAACCTCAAACTGCACATCTAGCTCTGTTTACTTGAACTTTCCCCTGCCCAGAAAACCCACAAATAAGCTTATCTTCCTTTCTGCAATTTATGACCTTGTCTCATCATCGAGACTGACTGAACTCATGTCCCTTCCTCCAGTTCTTTCTCCACCAGTCCCTCTTCTGTGTTCTGGTGGAGTGCATGCAAAAGAACTCAAGTCTGAGTTGGTTGTCCTTTTACTTGAAACCTTCAGTGACTCTCTCCACTCTTCAGAATGAAGCCCAGAATTCTTGGTAAGATGTATAAACACCTTCCCAGTCTAGTTTTTGCCTGCGTACGACGGATCCTCTCCCACTGCGCTAGCCTTGGGGGCCTTACGCTCCAGCCATGGAAATGTTCTTGCCATCTCTGGAATCCAGCCTATTCTTCCTTGCCTCCATTCCTTTGGAAAGTTCTCTGCTTGGAATGCCTTTTCCATCTTGGCAAAAACCACTCATCAACCAAGTTCCAGCTCACTTGAAATTTTGTGGCGATGCTTTCTTGGACTGTCCCTTCCCATTTGGGGATCTATTCCCTCTTGGGGGGGCGGTCCTCATGGTAAACCCTGCCTAATTCAGTTGGAGACTGACATTGTCCACTTCCTCCACCAGGGGCCAGGATTGGCAACTGTGTTTTTCCATTACCTACAGTAGTATCTGGCTTCTAGCTGGAGCTCATGTTTCTGGATGGAAAAATAGAAATCAATTAACTCTTTTAAAACCCCTTAAACAATTATTGAGTTTTCCTTCAAGGAGAACTTGAACTTTCAGGAACACATCTATGGTTAAATGTAAGGTAGTTACAATTAGAGCTAGGAAAGGATCTTCACTGCTACTTGTTCAACCAGCAGTCTTTTTACAAATTCAGTATTGTGGTTAAGAGACATAAAATCACCCCCAAATTTACTGGGGGTTGGGGGGTGCACTAGAAGCCATGCCAGTCCCAATCCCTAGTTCAAGGGCCTTTTTTCCTGATGCCTCCATTGGAAGTGCCTGGAATAGGAATTATTCATAATACTCTTGTGTCATAGATTTAGCCTGCCATATGGATGTGGGTAATTCTACAGGTCAGACAAACTGCTAGTTTATATAAATAAATACGGAAACAAAAACGGTTGTACTTGACCCCTAGGCAATAAATCAGGTTGAAATGGAGCCATTAAAAATGTCAACAGCTCTGCCCAGGAGAGGTAATGGAAGTCACCTTAGAGAGGAGAGGAAACAAGTAGTAAAAAAGAGAATTTAGGCTTGACTAAGTTCGGATAATCAAACTAAACTCTGGGCTGCCTGAAAATCTAAAAATCTGTCTTTTATCCCGAAAATCTGTTTGTGGGTCCCTCCTGACCAGTCTGTCCTGCGGGATTCCATGTTTTTCCTCTGAGCAGGTCAGGCTCAGGATTCCACAGGAAAGGCGCTCTCAGCATCCTGAGAACCACTCCCAGGTCCTCGCAGAAGATAAGGGGTAAGTGAAAACAAAACAAAGGAACTTCATCTTTGTTCAACCCTAGAAATAAAATTGAATTAGAATCTGGGGCTATGAATTTACTTACTTCATTTTAAAAATGGGCTGATATGTATTGAGTGCCAATTGCTGTCATCCTCATTTAACAGATGAGGAAGCAAGGTTTGAAGAGGTCAATCACTGGCCTCGCGGCGCAGAGCAAGTGACTGCAAACTTAAGACCTAGGTCTGTGGCCATTCTGCTCTGTTGCTGCTTTGTCCTGAATGGTGAAAAGATTTGGGAGTTTTATTGGGGCTGGATTAATTTGTGCCACGACAAGTGGAACCCAATCCAACCATGGCTGGTGGGAAGGATTCTGGAATGCAAGGTGGAAGACTTGGTTGGTTCTGGTTTTGGCTGAGATTCACTATCTAGAAGCGAGTTTTTAGTGGGAATGGTGGTGAGACTCTGGGAGAACATAAAGGATTTATTGGGTGCAGAAACTGGGTGGGCTTATGCTTGATGAATGACCACAGTAGCTCTGAGAACTATGACCCCGACAGCAAACAACAGAATTCTAGAACCTGGAACTGAGACCAGCCATGTCAACGTGATTTAGCTGTTTGTTTCAGGAAGCCTTCCCTCAGGAATGATAAGACTATAAACCAATAAATAACTGCACAGTTTGTTTCAGGAAATCCCGCAGATCAATTTACCAGCGGCAACAGGCAAATAGCTTGCTATTCAAACAACAGTTTACTTGTCAAGACTTGTTTCAAACCCCTTGCTCTGCTATGCCCACCGACCATACATGTGATGCTATAACTCTGCCCAGCTCAGTCAGCCCCACCTTCCAAGAGCTGCTGTAAATCACTGGGACCAGATCCTAAAACTCCTATAAATATCCATTTTGACTTCCCCTTTTGAGACACTGCTAAGACTTGTCAAGATGGTGTTCTCACTTACCGCAGTAAGTGCTAATAAATGTGGCTTTGCTGTATCCACAAATGGTCTGGGGACTTTCAGGGGAGTACAGTACCAAGTACTTTCCATCCCACTTTTTTGCTGTGGAGCCTGAGGTTCAGAGACACTAGGTAACTGCACTTAAGTCACACAGCCAATACATCTACAGAACCAGATTCAAATCTGGATGTCTACTTTCCAAGACCAGGTTACCATGGGAGCCTCAACTTCCTTATCTGTGAAATGAGGGAATCGCATTGGCTCATGAAGATGAAGATTCTTCGTTGCTTGCTTTCAACTTTGATAAAAATAAATTTAACTATTTTTAAAGCCAGAATAAATTTTCTTCCCTTCTCTTTCTCTTGTGTTGGAATATTTCCCCCAATTTTTGTTTTACATGGTTTTATCTATCTAAATAAGTTGCAAACCTAGTAGAAAAGGACCCCATCGAATTTTCTTTTTATTGGGGTAAAAGACACGTAACCTAACATTCACCATTTTAACCATTCTTGGGTGAGCAATTCAGTGGCATTTAATACATTTAAAAAGGCTGTGTAGGGAGGGGCACCTGGCAGGCTCAGTTGGTAGAGTGTGTAACTCCTGATCTTGGGGTTGTGGGTTTGAGCTCCATGTTGAGTGTAGAGATTACTTAAAAAAAAAAAAAATTGCAAAACACGGGATTCCTGGGTTGCTCAGTCGGATGAGTGCCCGACTCTTGGTTTTGGCTCAGGCCATGATCTCGGGGTCAAGAGATCCACTGTGGTGCTCAGTGGGGAGTCTGCTTGGGATTCTCCTTTTCCCTCTGCCCCTGCCACCCCTGCTCTCTCTCTCTCTCAAATTAATCAACAAATCTTTTAAAAATATTACAAAACATAGAGAGAAATTAAATAAAATTAGAAAAAGAAGGTTGTGCAACCATCACTGTTCTCCAGGTTCAGAACAATTTCATCACCCCAAAAGGAAACCCCCTACCCATTAAGCATTCTCCATTCCCCCCTCCTCCCAGACTCTGGGAATCACTAGCCTCTATTCTGTCTCTGTGGATTTACCTATGCTGGATATTTCATATAAATGGAATCATGCAGTATGTGGCTTTTGTGTCTGTTTTTTTTTCACTTAGCATCATGTTTTCAAGCTCCGATCACATTTTGTGTTTTTTAATGGTCATGGCATATTTTTGACACTGAAGAGCAGCAAAGGAACAAGCCAGTGACATTAATCATTATGACTGAGAGTTTTTGTCCTACTGGGAGAGGAGAAGTGGTCCTCAAGGGTAACAATGTGAAGGAAAACCCTCCCCATCCCGTGGCCACTTGACCTAAGGAGAGCTCTCCATCACTCTCCCCAAGCTCAGGGTTGAGCCTGATAAGGAGAATATGTGCAGGAAGGGTGAGGAGCCAGTCACCTGGCCTTGTGGTGCCTTTGTTGACCTACCTGGTCTTTTGCCTGCATCGTCTTTATATGCTCATGAAGACAGCGCGTCGAACTGTCGGTTGGAGCCTAGCAACAGGGTGAGATTTCAGCTGGGATCCAGCTTGCCCTTAGGACAGTTCATATTTAATTTCACCAGACTAAATGGAGAGAGGTTGCAGGGAAGTTTTTCTGTCCACACACGGCAGGAATCATCGCTCTCTTAACTTCCCGTGCAAAAGGAAGTCAACCTTTGCCATGGGATCTTAGAGTTGGTTCATGCATCCCTTCTGCAGGTGTGCCAAGGTGCTGGTGTTGGGGAGCGAGTCTGAGACCCTTAGATTGAAAAGGATGCTTTTCATGAACTGTTCAGATAAGTGTGCAGAAGGAAGTGTATATGGCAGCACACCCAGAATCCTCTCCTATCAGACTCCTCAAAACATCAGAAAGAAGAAATGGCGTGACTGCTATTGACAAATCTAAATCATGATTTGAAGCGAGAGACTAATATAAATCTTCTCTCCAGTGACAGTGCAACACTTAGAAAATTTACTTCATCATTTCCTTTCCCAGTTAATGTCAAATTGAAAATTGATGCTTGATGCATGGACTAGTAGAGAATTTTATGTCTTTCTGTAGAGGACTTCTTTTTCTGTTCTTTCTCCCCTCTGAGTTATGGGTGATAGGGTTGTAAAAATACACAAAGGAAAGCTAAAAATGACATTATGTTTCCTTTTTTCAACATTTAAGATAAAGACAAAGGGTCACAATGAGTTCAAGAGAGTTTATCTTATAAATATTGCATCGAGAATCATAGGTGGAGATAAATATCACAGAAACCACTGAAACATATGACAACAGTCAATTTATGAGGCAACCTAAAGAAGCCCTCTAGGGTACTGATTTCTGTGAAATGATATAACATTAGCTTTCTTTTCAAATGTGGCTTGCATCTAAGGCAGGAATGCTTAACCAGGGGTCAAGGGACCCCTTGACAATGACTGTGACACTTTTCACTTCTTATGTATGTGCATCTTTCTGGGTGAAGATCATAACCTTTTCTTTTTTCTTTTTTCTTTTGTAATCTCAGAGGGGCCCAAGGATAAGAAGATTCTTTACTCTAAGAGGTAGTTGGACTACAGTGATTTTAAAGGTCTATTCCAAACCTGAGATTCCTCGGAATCAGCCATGTATTCATCAAGGACGCTTTCTTAGCAGGTAGATGTAGACATGTAGATAAGCAGACAAGCAGAAGATTGGCTACATAATATATTGTTATTTTTTTCCAAAAATTTTTTCAGTAGTTTCCAAGAAACTGCCCACCAATCACCATCATGCCTTTGGCCATTTTTTTTTTTTTTAAATTTTTTAAAGTAGGTTCCATGCCCACCGTGGAGCTCAAACTCATGACCTTGAGATCAAGAGTCACATGCTCTCCTGACTAAGCCAGCCAGGTGCCTCTGCCCTTGGCCATTCTTAATGTCTGCTAATAGGATGCAGCCTTAGTTATTTAAAATCTCCCTACAAGGGTCCAAACTCTTGATTTTAGCTCAGGTCATGATATCAGGGTCCTGAGATGGAGCCCTGAGTCAGACTCTGCACTCAGTGGGGAGTCGGCTTGAGATTCTCTCCCCTGTTCAGTCACACGCACAGGTGTACTCTCTCTCTAAAATAAATAAAATATTTAAAACCTCCCTAAAATCGCCACTGTCTCGATAACTGTGTTTATTACCCCTTTTACAAGTATTTATTGAATAGTATTACTCATAAATTAATTGATTTAGCATATTTAGTAGGTTTCAATATGTTTCATTGCCTTCCCTGAAAAATAGATGCCATTCTACAAGGGGACATTCCATATTACAGGTCCACAGTTTCTCATTCTCAATTCCCTAATCCAGAAAGCTCTGAGGATAGAGTTTTTCCATAAATCATTTGAGAGTAGATGTGACCTGACTTGGACTCATTTGGCAACAAAACCCGACCTGAACTAGTGAGAGGCTATTTATAGTCTTTATTTATCCACTTAGTATGAATAATCAAACATTTCACTGAAGAGGCATTAATGTTTGATTATAAAATTCTGACCTGGACCCTGCTTAGGGTATTATGTAATATTTAGTGTATGTGTGTGTGGCACACGGCCTTCCTAAAACTCAAAAAATGCTCAAGAGTTCCAAAGCACCTCCAGCCCCCACAGAGCCTCAAATAAGAGTTTGTGGACTTATAGCATATATTTTGCCTAATCTCTCTCTCTATAGAGAGATAAATAGATACATATCTATCTATATCTCTATATCATTAAATGAAATGGAAACAATGCTATTTCTGTTCACAAAACTAATGGAATCAAATACCTGGGTTCTCATAATGTAGAAACAGAAACAGGAGCTTTTCTAGCGGGGAATCTGCTCTAATCTCAATGTTGTAGGTGAGCCAGTGAAATATTGTCCCCATTCCCACCTTCCATGAACTCAGGAATAATGGGTGAGAGCAGAGATATACTGTCTTCACAAAAAGACAGCCAGATCAGTAAGACTTGACAGTGACCTGCTTAAGTATCTTAACTTCTATAAAGGAAGAATGTATCAGTTGGAAGGTGGGGGCCTTGGTGATAGAAAAAGGTGAGACAGAGTCAAATGTAGGCAGGTGTCCATCCAAGCCCTATTGAGGAAAGAAACGAGAGTAGGTCATATTCCAGCCACCGTAGAAATGAATGCATTGGTGGGCGCCTGGGTGGCTCAGTTGGTTAAGCGACTGCCTTCGGCTCAGGTCATGATCCTAGAGTCCCGGGATCGAGTCCTGCGTCGGGCTCCCTGCTCAGCCGGGAGTTTGCTTCTCCCTCTGACCCTCCTCCCTCTCATGCTCTCTGTCTCTCATTCTCTCTCTCACAAATAAATAAAATGTTTAAAAAAAAAAATGAATGCATTGGTAAATTTTAGCCTGATGCCCTTAACGTTAAATTTTGCAACCAGCTTCCCTTGTTCTGACCCCATGCTTGCTAAGCAATCTTTCGATTATAATTATCTTCCCTGGGCATAGAGAAAGAGAAGGTCTTGTAAGAGGCCTTCTTACAGTTGCATTGTTAATTATTAAACTGGCTTTCTGATTTTATATATCAATCTCAGGAGCTGACCTAAGAGAAATGCATTCTTACCAAATAAGTTTCTGAGCGTTTAAGGCTGAGGGTCTGTAAATGCCTGAAAGCTATGCCTTTCATGGAGGTCTCCTCATGGTAGCCTCTGCACTGCTGTCCACCTTCCTGGTCTGAAGCCTCAGCACTGAGTTTCTTGGAAACAATAATCCTGGTATGGTAATGCAAATATAATGCTATTTAAATGAATCCTACAATATTCAGTACATACATACATACATACGTACATACATAAAGAACACCAGCTAAAGTCCCAATGCTTTGTCAACAGGCAAGAATCCATATAATTTCCCTTGAAATAGCTAAAGTTTCGACATGAGCTCTATTTCTTGTGTTAAGATGGGAAGACAATGATTGTGAATCTGTTTCAAGTGGAAAAGCCCTGAGTGGGAGATGTAAACTTTGAGAGGGCCGTTCTGTTTGTTCGCTCCAAATACTTTTATGGATAGAAGGTCATTTCTTACAGGAAAGAAATGCAGATGTAAAATTTAAAACTGAAATCTGTGTGTTGGAGAAGCGGAATCTGATTGATTCTCTTAGCTCTGTTGACTGTTGGGGTCCAGGGAGACCACGTAGGGTAGGAAAAGAGGCTTTTTCTCTTGAAGTCCAGCAAGAAAAAGGGCTATAGATCTCTCAGTAAGAAAGGAGAAAATCCCATTTTGGATAGAATACCATATGTGACAAGTAAATCAACTATTTTGCACGTTGACAACTGAACCTAGAGCCTAGAACATGTTGTTCTGAGTTAACAGTTTTAGTGAAATGCCTATTTTTAAAAGAATGATAATATACAGTATACCACCCTCATACTCATTGAATTTACATTGTCAAGGTACATAATTCCAATAATCTATGTGCCATTTCTAGAAATAAATTCATTTCTTGGAAGTATTTGGGAAAGAACCCCATTGTTTCCTGTGACACTAGCAGAGTTAGTTTCATATGCATGTCAGTGTGAGGTTTGGCACCTTTTTAGAGAAATTAATCTTTATGTCTGTAGGAAAAATCTGAATTTCCAAAGGAAATAGAGGGTCAGTCACATCAGATCTTTTCACAGTGCACAGCTCTAGGTAAGTCTGTTAACACTATGAGCCTGGCTGGCGGCAGAAGCCAGAGAACTTGGTTCTCTGGTTCTAGTCAAATTGCCTGTGGAGGTTCAAAGTGCATAACCCATGCCAGGCAATGCACTGGACATCGGAGAGTTAAAGATAATAAGACAAGGTCTTTATCCTGCAAGAGACTATAGACAAACCTTTGGTGCATGGATAGGAGACAGACCTAGGAGTCAGGCACCTAGACTTGATCAGAACTGCTCACCTGTTGCCTTGAACAAATGACCTGAGCTCCAATGCCTTACCTCCACTGGGGGCATGATCTTCGGGCATTTTCTGGGCCCTCAGTCCTATGCACATAGAAACCTGCTTGGCAAAAAAGCATTTCTCTGGGTCAGCTCCCGAGGTTGAGATATAAAAACCAGAAAGCCAATTTAATAATGAGCTCATCTCCATTATAGGAGATTAAACAAATCTTAGTGTTTTGATTTGGAAAATGTGATCATTGATTATTATGAAGGTTTAGATGTTACATCCACCTGTCATGCCTCTGATGCCAGGTTACTCTTTCTACACCAGTTTTTCTCATGACACTCTTGCTCATAAATCTCCATGCTTTCAGGAAGGTTAGAGTTCAACACTTTTGCATTAGCCTTCTGATCCGTTACCAAAGGACTTTTCCAACTTCATCTTCTAATTACCCATCAACAGGCACTGTCTACAATTGGCGATTTGCTCAAAAATTCATCCTGAATCAGGTACCTCTGTGGTTTTGCTCCTGCATTTCTTTCCCCCGGTAAGTTCTCATGGGATGGCTTTTCATGCCATTTTATCCTCTTATCCAAGACCCACATCTGGTTATGCTGCCCCCCTCACCCGATCCCCTCTCTGAACTCCAGAGCTGAAATGTCAGTAAAGGAACCACGGGCCATATGTGGCTATTGAACACTCGAAATGTGGTGAATCCCAGTGAAGCTGGGCTACAAATGCAGCATACACAGCCTGGGTGGCTCAGTCGGTGAAGTGACCGACTCTAGTTTCAACTCAGGTCATTATCTTGAGGTCGTGGGATCGAGCCCCGTGTCTGGCTCTGTGTTCAGCAGGAGTCTGCTTATCTCTCTCCCTCTGCTCCCGCGCTCATATGCACACGCCCATTCTCTCTTTCAGATAAATAAATAAATAAATAAAACCTTTTTCAAAAACAGAAAAATGTGGCTACTAGAAAATGTAAAATTAAATATAGAGCTTGCATTATATTTCTGTCGGATAGTACTGGTCTAGAGACCTGACTTCCGACCCATGTGTCTGGCACTCAACCATGCCTGCCTCAAGGTCCTTTGTCCCTTTCCACACGTGGAGGTCCAATCTCCCCAGCCAGAGTGAGTGCCTTGGGGACAGGCTCAGAGTCTTAGGCTGGTTGCATTCCATGCCGCACACTCACTCAGTGCATAGTACCCTCAATCTTTTAAGAACAGTTGAGCGTATGAATCACATCTCACGTCTCAAAGACAAATGACAGAAATCCTCTAAATAGCTCAGGTGTCTCCTGAGCACACCTAATGTGAAGAAACTTATTTAGCTGGACAGGTATATTCCTACTCAAAAGATCTGAAGAGAGTTGTAAACATTTGCCCTTTGGGGAAGGAGTTTTCTTGATTGCCTGTTTGGAGAAAAATTTCTATTGCCTGTTTTGTCTTGTGTTCACAAGGATACTTTATGCATGGACCATAAGGACTTACTAATTTTCATGTTACACTTTGTTGCTTTGTACGGTATTTTTTCAGATCTTCAGAATTTTGTGGCTCTGGTGACACTGAAATAAAAATTAGCACGATTCTAGGAAGGACAATACATCGATGCCACCCACCGGAGAGGCGCCACACGTAACACTTTACTATGCTGTATTTCCTTCTAGCCTCGAGCCAGGAGGAATCCCTGTAGCTGGCATGAGTCCCATTTTGGACAATAGGAAGAATGAAAGAATTTGAAGTTTGTATGAGTGCATGGAAATAGTGCATAGAAAGCTGAGGAAGGGGTCACTGTTTTTCATATACATCATCAGAAGGATTTTTTTTTTTTTTAAGATGTTATTTATTGAGAGAGAGAGAAAGCACATGAGAAGGGGGAGGGTCAGAGGGAGAAGCAGACTCCCCGCCAAGCAGGAAGCCCGATGCGGGACTCGATCCAGGGACTCCAGGATCATGACCTGAACCGAAAGCAGTCACTTAACCAACTGAGCCACCCAGGCGCCCCCATCATCAGAAGGATTTTTATACAGAAAATAGTGGATCCGTCAGTCATCCTTTGTGAAATTCTATGGGGATCAGTCATGAGTCAACACAGCAAGAGGGATTTGTGTTAGCTACAAAGGAAACATTTGCTGATAGGACAGGCTATGAAATGGTAGGGTAAGTCTTTAAATCTTAAGCTGAATTCCATCATCTTCAGTGGTCTGCGCTGACCGAGGTGTAGACTTGTTATAGTAAAGTGGTACTGTTTATAAGATATATCAAAGTCCTTCCCACATCAGAGAGTCTGGAATTTTTCTTAGTGACTCAGTTTTACTTAAGTATGACTATTTTAAGAAAAAAAATTATTTCAGAGTTGATCACAGAATCATTTAAGCACAAGGAATTCTTTAAGAGGACCGTCTTACTAAAATGTTATCTTTAATGGCTTTAGAAAAATCCCTGGAGTGCAGAAAATGTCATTGGAACATCTATTAATGTTTACTCTTTAAAAGCATCTTTAACAAGGACATCAAGATTGCAGGTGAATTCCTCCAGTTAACGTGACAGATATGTTAAGCCGGTAAAGTTCCCGTAGGTTTGTCACTGTTTATGAAGTTGGGAACAGAGAAACCCGATACCCTGCAAACCACAAAAGAGGTAAACAAAATGACAAACTCCCCTTGCTCTCAGCACTTTTCATCTCTGAATTACTATGCCCAGAAAAAGAGAACAATCCAGAGAGTTGCTTTTAGCATTTACAACTCAATGCAAAATTGTAGAGGTGAGCACCTTTCCAAATTGACTTACTTTTTTCTCAAAGTGGCTGTGGGTGAAAAATCATTAAACAACCATTTTTGCTTTGCACATGGCAAACAGGTTTTTTAAGCCGGTGTTTGCAAAGGTTATTTTATTCAGCTGCGGTTTCTGCAGAACTTTAAATGTGATAAAAAGGGAAGGACTGTTTGTTTGGATGCATGGGGTATTATATATATATTTTGCTTTTCTTAGCTGTTCCTTTCACTTAACAAGAAAAAAAAAATAGGGATTTTGTGGGTGGAGTTGCAAGAAAAGGGAAAAGAAAGTTAGGAGGAAGTATTTGAAATGATAGACTTTGCAAAGCAATAAACTCCTATCTCAAAGGGTTTCACAAACAAAGGCTCCTGATTGCGCTTTGTGGGAAGTGAATTTGAGTGGCAGAGAAACCAACCGAATTTCCAAAGGTCATTGGCCACGGTGGCCAGCCAGAGTAGCCAAAATCTTTGGGCCATCTATTTGAACAAGTTTTTGCTCTCCAAGAATAGAAATTTACCCACCCTAGCCTAATAATGATGAGGAAAACTGATTTACACATAGTTGAAGGTGGAATAGCTAATGTTATCCTTTGCAATCAGGATACTGAAAGACTGACAAGGTCATATGGTTAAAAACTGAAAAATAAAGAAAAACAGAAAAATAAAGCCTAAGAAAGCCCCATACCCTACACTCAATGTGAAGACCTTCTATAGGAAATGTACAAACAATAGTTAAAAATTTTTTTCCACTTGTAATTATGAGCAATACTGAAATTCTCAGGAAGAAATCCAAACTTAAGACATTTAAAATGCATCTTAGGTAAGTTTTGTGGCATAAATAGGAAGAAAATTACAGCGTGATCTTGCTAATACTAATTAACAGCTATAAGCAAGGGAATGTGGAGAGAGAAGAACGGAATTGTAATGAATGGAATGAGATATATCGAAAATCAGAGCTTTAGGAAACTGTTCATGAGAAATTAATGTTGCCATGAAGACAGTTTACCTAGAACTAGATGTTCTAGATATTTCAAGTTCCTTCAAGAAGAACTGAAGAAGTGCTCAAGAGAAGGACTAGTGAGTGTGGTGGGTCCCAGACAAGAATTGGCTTCAGGTACAGAAGGTAGACAGGTGTTCAGAGTGATCTTTGCACAACATGCAAGTGAAGGCGAAGGTTTATAGGGTGTAGAAGGTTACTTCCAATGCTTTCTTGGGTCCCGCTGACGTTACTGCAAAGATCATGCTCTAACTATGACGTGATAGTGTAAACTTTTCCTTGGAGCTGCTGTTTTTCCAGTCTGTCTTTAGAGAAATTAGATTTGGAAGCCTATTAACTCCTCCATCAAATGACCAATTTTTTTGATTCAGAAACTATCTCCCTCTTCCCACAAAAGGGTAAAAAGACTCTGCTGAGGGTAAATTAATCCACAAAGTATCTATTTATAGTATTACCACCTCTTCGATTACATTCTAAGGGCTATTTAGTAGAGACTCTTTAAATGAAAGCAAGGTGAAAGTGGGAATTTCGGGAGAGGTATATTTCTCAGAAAGTAGTCCGATGGAGTTTGCTTAAAAATCATTGCAATGTAGCAATGCAATTTGGGACACACTGAGTCATAAATTCTCAGATTCAGGAGCAAGATTCTTGATGGAAATTTAAATAATGTGGAGGGTACGTGTGAAGGGGAAGAAAGAGAAATTAATTTAATTCCATTTGCTGATGTGACTGTAACACAACTATTTTTAGGTATAATCCAAACAGTGCATATCTGCTCCATTTTGATTAGTCGCAAATGGGCAGGGATTCAAAAGAATTAGTATTTCTCAGCACAATATGCCAGAAACGTAAAAATAAAACTGAATTATCTGTGCCAATGTGCTTAATTTGAATTACTGCTAAGGTTTTTTTGTGTTTTTCCTTCAAAAGAACTAATGGGTCCAACTTTGTTAAAAAAAATTCTTTTAAAGCTTTTCACATATGGCAGCAAAACTCAATAATTTTCCTTTAGACCCTTGCTTAGAAGCTGTTGCTAAAAACTTAAACGATAATATCATCCTGATACTTTGGGTGCAGAATTTCCGTCTGGCAGTTTTACATATTGCCAGAGGAAGTTAGCATGTTCAAAATGCAAAATTAAAAGAAGCTAGGAAAATGTGCTTCACAAGGAAAGGCTTCACAATAGCCACTTAGAAGTTATTAACAATTCCCCAAAAAAGAAGTTATTAATAATTCCAGTTCCAAAGAAAGCATGGACCGAAAAAATAAACTCCATTTGCAAAGTTTTATCTAGGCAAGTTCACCAAGGGATTCAGCTATATGCTATCCCAATTACATATTTCTGCGCTGGAGGGAGCATTTATAGATGCTGGAGTATCTTGTTACGCCTAGAGAACTTTGCACAATCTCAACATCATTTCCAGTGTAGTGAATCAATGAAATCTTGATCACATTGAAGGTCACTGTTTTAATTTTAAGGTTTATGCCTTTGGAATTTGTTGCACACAAACCTATGGCGTAAGGTCGATTTTCTGCATATTCACTGCTGTCCTCTGTCACTTCTGGTGTGTATTATTTCACCAGACTAAAGAGGATTGACGGTTCTCTCCTCCCATTGCCATAGCTGTTGGGATTGACAGCCCAGTTTCCTGCATTTCTGCTATCAATCAATGCCCGTCTTCTTCAAAAATAATAAAAAGTAGTTATCACGGATAGTTGGAAAACACCAACCCGGTCTGTTTCGGAATCCTTGTAATCCTCAGAGTACTCAAGGGATCCTAGAAAAATCTTTTTCTATTTCCTACAAATACATACAAAATGGTCCCAAGATTATAGTCGTTTCTTGCAACTCACTAGAGTTTCGACCAAGTAGTTAAATTATATATATTCGTTTATTAAAGTTTAAAGGAGTGTCATGATTTTAAGACCTGAGGTTTGATGGGCCTGGAAAATGGGGCTGGGAAAATGTCTTTTTATTTAGATACAAGGACTTATCTAAACAGAATAAAGGGAAGGATTACCCTGGCACTTGAGTGTTCTTCAGATGAAACTGTGGGTGTTGTCTATTAATTTTCTACTATAAACTGAAATAAAGATGACCAAAACCCCTAACAAAATGCATCTTACATACTCCTGGAGTAAGGGAGGATAAAAGTGGGCTCTATTTATTTCTTGGGGAAAGAGTGAGATTTCATCCTGAGATTGATTTTATATTCTCTGAACTAAGTTTCTTTCAGTATTTTTCTTTGTATTTTTAAGTAAATTTTGCCATCATCTCCTTCCTTCCTTCCTTTCTCTCTCTTTCTCTCTCCCTCCCTCCCTTTCTTTTCCCTGGAGAAGGGGGTTAAACTTCATAGCAGCTTTTGTTCATACAACCTTCTGTTGGTCTCTAAAACATCTGTATCATGATAACCTTTCTCAGAAGACTGTCTCCTGATCTTTAGAATATTCCATTGCAAAAAAAAAAAAAAAGGGGGGGGGGATAATCAATCTTGGCTTTCCTTAGCAGAGAATAGTTTCTTCATGCTAAAGCTGTCGGAGTCAAAACTTTATAATCCTCACTTTGGTTTCTTTACTGTATGATCATGAAATATAAAGCTTGCTTAAAAAGACAAAGACTTAAACTTATTCTGGAGAATGCAGAATTAATCCCAGGATGGAACTTCACTATCCTTTCTTTAGAAACCAATTTTATGAAAAATATCCTATCCATTTGGATGTCACAATGTTGCTGGGGAGTTGCTTTTACCTGTGACCTGCCACCCCCAAATTCTGGAAAAATGGTCTATATAATTATATAAGAGAAAAGAAAGTGTTGACTTAAAAAGCTGTTTTTATACATTTTTGTTTAAGCATAAAAGCACTTTTCATTCTAAACGGCCACTGGAGACATCTGCACACACTGATCATCATCTGCAGGCTGTGATTTTCTACTGGAAAACAAAAACAAACTGTGGAAGCCACTTACCTCTTTCTAGGCAGGCAACTCATTATTCAAGGAGTTAGTTTTTTCCCCTGCGTTTCTGTGCAGAAGTTGCAGTTGATTTACCTGGCTCTATGGCTTTTTTTTTTTTTTAAAGAGACACAATCCCACATGATACTTCTTAAGTGCAGCAGATGGGATCTTGAAAACATCTGTAAGTAGTCTAGAATACCTTGAATCTGGCTGTGAAAATATAGAGCAAGTCTGCAGCTCTCAGTAGGTACATGCCTTATTTGGTCTAGAGGCATTTTGCTATGTTACTGAGTCATGAAAAGCTATTAAAAGAGCTCTATGGGAAACCCAGCCTATATTTTGAACAAAACAAACTGTCTTCTCCATTATCACTGACCCCTTACAGACACACGGTACATAATCTTGATTGTGCTTCATTGGTATTTATTGCACATGGACCAATCCCTCACACAGTAGTTAGGTGCACCAGAGTATAAATACTTGGTAAAACACACAGAGGAAATACCATTTACACACAGGTGCTAAATTTTACCAGCAGTCACGTGGGCACTTGGACATAAAAAAATAATAAAAATCCTTAAGATAATTATATTTGTAATATGGATACAGTTACAGTACCATGATAAAAGAGTATAAAAATGTATTTTTCCAATAAATCATTAGCTCAATAACATAATAGACAACATAAGTAGAGTTTCAGTTTTATTTTAGTTTTGTAAGATCTGCCCCCTGCCCTAGTTAAAAAATATTTAATTTCTTTTTGTGCAAGTAGTATCTTGTGTGGACTTTACAATTCCTAACACTGTGCAAAAGTGGTATTTGGAACCACCCCTTGTTTTGTGTTTTGTTTTTTACCCATGTGTGCAGTAATCTGAACTGTTTCCTTTTTTTTTTTTTTTT
>NC_058408.1:138088399-138174982 GCF_002201575.2 Neomonachus schauinslandi | reverse complement strand
CGGGGGCCGCGCCGGGCCGCTGAGGAAGCGGCGCTCGCAGCTGTCGATCTTCTTCACCTGCTTCTGGGCCTCGCGGAACACCCGCAGGTACACGAAGGCCATGATGCACAGGGGCACGTAGAAGGAGACGACGGACGAGGCGATGGCGTAGGCCCGGTTGGTGACGAAATCGCAGCACTTGGGGTCGTTGTAGCAGCGGCGCGCCTCGTCGCCCTCGGCCCGCCACCAGTGCATGAGAATGGGCAGGAAGGACACCAGGGCCGAGATGGCCCACACGGTGCACACGAGGGCCCGCGCCCGCGCGCGGGTCAGCAGGCTCTGGTAGCGGAAGGGCGACGTGATGGCGAGGTAGCGGTCCAGGGCGATGACACACAGGGTCTCGATGCTGGCCGTCACGCACAGCACGTCCACCGAGGTCCAGAGCTCGCAGAAGAAGGAGCCGTACTCCCAGCGGCCCCGCATGACGATGGTGGCCCCGAACGGCACCACCAGCAGCCCCATGACGAGGTCGGCGCTGGCCAGGGACATGATGAAGAGGTTGGTGAGCGTCTGCAGCCGCGGCGTCTTGGCGATGGCCACGATCACCAGCACGTTGCCCACCACAATGAGCAGCACGATGAGCGCCATCAGCAGGCCTATGCCCGCCGTCCACTGCTGCGACAGCGGCGCGGGGCCCTCGCTGGTCGGGGTCAGCGGCGAGGCGGACGGCGACGCGGGCACCAGCAGCCGCGCCGCCGTGGCCGCGCCGTCGGGGAGCGGCGCGGCCGACGACAGGTTGCAGGGCTCGGAGGCGCCCAGGGCGAGCGCCCCCGCGCCCATGCCGAGCTGCGGAGGCCGGGGGCGGGGGGTGTGGCGGGGTTAGGCCGTGGTTGGGGAACACCCCAGGGGCCCGGGCGGCGGGGCGCGCGGAGGGAGGTCGCGGCGAGGTCAGGGCAGCCGCTGCGCGGGGCCGGAGGCATGGGCGCCGGGCGCCTTCCCCGCGGGAGCCGTGCGCTGTCGCCGCCGCCGCCGCCGCCGCTGCTGCTGGAGCCGCTGTCGCTGCTGGAACAGCCGCCGGGACCTCAGCATGTTTCTGAGCGCGCTGAGCCTGCAGCCCCGGCACCCAGCACCCACCCCACCCCGCTCCCACTCCCCCAAGCCAACCCCCGGGACCTGGCGTCAGGCTCCTGCAGCCAATCCGGGCAAAGGCACGCCCCTATCTACCCCCCCCCGCCCCCCCCACCCCCCCCCCCCCCCCCCCCCCGGCCGTTCAGCTGCTCCCGGGACTCCGGGGCAGATCGCCGCACGAGCGCCGCCCCCGCGCCCGCCGGTTCCTGCAGGCGCGGCGCTTCCAGCGCCCGCCGCTTCCAGGGCCCTGTGCCCCCTACCCCACTACTGCGCCCGGCTCCCTCCCGTGTCCCCGCCGCCCCCTGTAGCCCCCACTCTCTCCGGCAGTCCCCGCTCCCTCCCGCGCCCTTTTTGCCTCTCGCGCTGGGCTCCCTCCTGCGCCCCCCCCGCCCCTGCCCCGGGCATCCTCTCTACCTCCAGTGCCCAGGTTCCCTGCGGAGCGGAGCGCGCGCTCGCCTTAGCGGGGAGGGGATCTCGGCGTTCTCCCGGCGCCCGAGCGCCTCGGACAGTCTGTCCGCCGGGGTTGGAGGAGTTTGGCTGCGAGGTTGTTTCTCGGATCCGGCAGCCTTGCAGAGTGTGTGTAAAACCCTTCCCCCGTCAAGAGGGGACCCAGCCAGCCTGCGCCCTGCCAGCTCGGGGGACCGGAGGCGGGTGTTAGTGGTTAGGGGAAACTTTCCAGCAGAGCGCCTTGCTGGAGCAAACGGCGCATCTGTCAAGAACGCTCTCTGGGCGCTCTTGCAAGGAGCTTCCGTTGTTCCAGTGCAGTAGACGCAGAAAGGAAGCGAAGGTTTGTGCATCTGACAGCTAACGCTGAGGACCAGTTGGAAAATCAAACACTCCTCAGCCCCAGCTAATGAATATGTGAGTATGATGCAACAGCGTGTCGATATTATAGAGGCTTAAGGAAACACAAATGTTAACGTAGAGTAAATGACACCGCCAAGAACAAAGAACACATTTAATTACATTCCAGACTTTTCACGTTCAGTAATAACACTTGTATTCTGTGTTTTATTACTCACATGATTTTATATTTTCAGCTGGGTCAATACAAACAAAAAGGTACTGTTAGTTTTGGTTGACGTAATGAGCTGACATTTCAGATTCCTGGGGCTGCTCGGTTGCTTTCTCCTTTGCCCAAGTTCCCAGATTCTAAAAACTCCAGGATTAGTTTTGGAGGGATGAGAGGAGAAAATATGTAAATACTCAAAAGGATTAATATCCTATAGCGTTTAAAGTTCTATCAGTGGTTTTTGAGGTGGCGAATGAATCCGTGTGAAATTGGCGAGTTGTTAGCCCAGCTGTGGGTAGATTCTGTGTGGGGAAGAGCCACCTTGAACACACAGTGCGGCAGCGGGACTGCAAGCCCCCTCTCTAATCCTGCCATGGTGACGTCCTCAGCTCAGCCTTGAAAATAAAAGGCCTTTAATGGAATCCTCGAGAAGTAAACAGCTTCTAATTACCCATGTAAGGGTGCATGAAAACGTTATACACTGCTCACACGCCTTTCTCGAATTGGAATAAAAATAGGGTCTGGAAGGAACATCAACATCTGGACCTAACCCATATTCTTACCTTGCAGAGAGAGACTGATTTCCACAGCTATCCAAGTCAAGAGCTAAAAGCAAGGCTTATTCAGTTTATAAAGTCGAGCAGTTTTAACCACCTTCCCTTACTTAAATCCAAACATAAATTTGCTTCAGGCCCAAACTGGATAATCAATCAGTGTTACAAGGCGGGTGGGTGTGGGTGTGGGTGATTTGTTTATTCACCCCTAAGCCAGGACTTGTCATCCAGTTCTGCCAACCTGGGGAGGTTGAGAAGGGGGAGCAAGAAGAGGAAGGGGGCTAGAAAGAGGGGAGGAATG
This sequence comes from Neomonachus schauinslandi, assembly GCF_002201575.2. Taxonomy (NCBI): domain Eukaryota; kingdom Metazoa; phylum Chordata; class Mammalia; order Carnivora; family Phocidae; genus Neomonachus; species Neomonachus schauinslandi. The sequence continues at coordinate 138,172,008 of NC_058408.1, read as the reverse complement.
GGGACTGCACCCTGAGTTTAGTGTAAGCTCCCAAGAGCCTTAGTTACCTGTCACTGCAAACTTGTCTCCCCTTCAGGCTTCCTTCTGTTGCCACCCTCAGGAGGCAGACTCAAAATAGCCAAGGGGTTGGAAAGATTTGGTTTTGACGCTGCCCAGGAAAGGGGTTCTGAGTGCTGGGCCATGGAGTGAGGTGTAGGGAATGTGGGGAGGAGGCTTTCTATCCTGCGCCATCTTTCTGTCAAGAGGTGTTACTGGAATAGTGTGTGCCAAGCTTAAGTGCCCATGATGGGCCAAGGGATTGCAATCCTGTGAGAGATAAAGCCAGAATGTGGTTGTAGAGGTTCAGTGAGGAGGCCTGGATGCCAGTAACATTACCACAGGTATACATATCTATGTATTTGTGTACATTATGTATAAATACATGCATTTGTATACATATGTATGTGTATAAACATACCATGTATCAGGGCATGGGATTAGAATTGTCACAAAACTCTCCTGAAACTTTTTTTTCCCTGCTCAGTCAGAGGTACATCAAACTCCCCCAAATTTCTGGATAATAAATACCTTAAATCACAAATATGCAAAACCAGAAGGTTATTTTAATAGGAGTTCCGACATAGGGCTGCAGGCATAAAGGGGTCCCTGCATTCTTGGGCCTTTCTTTCACTTGTCTTTATGGAAAAGTGTGGAATAGCCCATGTTCAACTAGAGTTAGCTTTCTTTTAAAATAAAATGTTCTCGGATCTCCTTTAAATCCTACATTTCATGATACTTTTTTGGGGACACTTTTGAGCTACCCTTTTTGGTCCTTAAATGAGGATATAGATTAAGAAGAAAAGGTTCACCATATCCACTTATGCAGGTGTTACATGTTGCAAGTTCAAAATTAATAACTCCACCATTTCCCCATTCCCTCCTGGAAACTGTCAAAATGATTCAGTTCTTCGGAACCCATGGATTTGACAGTACTTTACGAAACAACAGAAAGCTCCAACAATAAATGCTAATAAGCTCATGGAGAGGGAGTAGGCTTCTTCCTCCATAGTTTCCACCCCCACCTCCCTTTTCCATCCCACTACTACCCTTCCACATCTGCACATGCCATGGTTTTCTTTGATCTCCCAGCCTCTAAATCTCCCCGCTCCATTTAATCTGGCATCCCATAGTCAAATTAATATTTCTAAAATGCTGCTTTGAAGCAAGATGCTTTTGTGTTCTCCTCAACACAATAAATATTTGAGCAATAAATATTTCCTGTTTAATTTTAAAATCTCATTATTTACTAGTATGAGAAATAATTGAGTGTTTTGGGGAGTTAACGATCTTCTCTCATGCTTAGAATTTACAGTAATAATTCATATTCCTATAGTCCAGTCCACTTTTTCATGTAAGTATTTCAAAATACTTTGTAAATACAAGGTAGGCTCATGAGATAACTTTATATCATACCTACTCAGTAATAAATAAAGTCGGACATAGGTAACAGATTTTCCAAAGGGGTCACACAAGTCCACATCAATAAAAAGCACTCCCTAATCTTCATAAATATTTAAGGTGAATGACCTTTTCCCTTAGCCTTCATTTGTGATACTATATATCCACGCATTTCTGCTCTGGAAGAATAGCTGATGACTTGAATCTTGTTTCAAGTTCTAGATTGAATTAAACAGTACAGCGGTGATTAATAGTGATTACAACCACCTATGCTTGCAAGCCAGGAGCTTGGCCAACACCTTTCCACTCTTGAGTTGATTTTGCTAGAAAATGAGATAAAAATAATAGTGAATAGCCTAACCAGACAGCTGCTGGAATATGGGCCAAAGGAAGTCTTGGGGGGAATTTCCAAGTAAAGCCCCAAGAAGTATATCAAATCAGTAAGTTAGCAAAATTTGCCTTGAGGCTGATCATGGGTGGCGGGGTTTGGTAATCAGAGCTCAAGTGGCTATTTCAGAGGAAAGACACACAACTCCTCACATAAAGAATACTACCGTGGAAACAGTCACTCAGGGCTAACTAACCAGAGAACAGCCTGCACCCGTGGCTGGCACTTAAGGTCATATACTGGTTTTGCAGCTACAGTTTACATAGGGACAGGCAACTCCATCCACTGTGATAAGAATGAGGACAGTGTGTAATCCTAGCAAAGCCTGGACTACTTGGAAAATTCAAAAGCTTTCCTCTCCCACTTCCTCCGTCTTTGCCCCTTCCTCCTCTTCCTGGTGTGTCTCATGAGTACATTGAACAGAGCTAGAGCCAATAACAATATTTTTCAAAATTTGGATGTATTGGAAAGTGTTCAGACCTGGGAGGCAGAAGATCCAGGTTTGTATCCTGGCTTTGCCACTTTTCGGTTTGACCTTCTGCAGTGGCTTCATCTTTAAAACGGACGTACCTTTTGTTCCCTCACACGACTGTGCATGGGTTAAATGAGAGAATGTACGTGAAGGCTTCCTGAAATCACATATAGCACCATATATTTGCAACACATCAAATTCAGTCTTATCCAATCCTCATGACATTTCAAAGCATGAAAGGGGTCAGAATTTGCTCGTATGAGAAGTCCATTCACTTAAATCAACTTCTCTTTATCAGCTGGACTCTTTTCTCACACCAGATATTAATATGACTCAGAGGCTGGATAACAGTGAACTATTTTTAAATGCTTTTACCTTTGGCACATCATCTTTTTAAAAAAGTTTCCCCCCTTTTTTTGTGCCCTTCCTTATTATGAGCCCTATTCTATTTTTTAAAAGTATTTGTTTGAGTCTCTGAAATTCCTTTTAAGTATTTCAGCTGTGAAATATTAGCAGTAAAGGATTTTTTTCCCCCTCAAGTCAACTACTTAGCACCATGACTAGTAACTTAAAAAAAAGCAAACAAAAAAAGGAAAGCAATGCAATATAAAACCAAAGCCAACTTTCAAAAATTCTGTTCTTACTCAGTTGTATAATGAATAATAATGGCTTGCTGGCCGGCTGATAGCTTACCTTTAGGTGCTCCTGGCAATAGGAATATCACTGTTACACATGAAAAGCATTTGGCTAGGAGTCGTCCTTCAATGGACCCAAGTCCAGAGCTTGGGGTGACCACAAGCTGTGCTAATTATTGAAAACTCTAGGTTTTATTTTAACAGAGTCTTACCGTGTTCCAGATAAAACAATTATGTTGTAACCAGCCGAGGAGTTTGTAACAACAAGAATCTCTCCAAGCCCTTATTTTAAGCTTCTGAAGGGTAGGAATGGTGCCTTTTAAACATTTTAGCTCCCATTTATGCTGGCCATGTAGTCGGTACTTCATAAATTCCTGTGGAATAGAGGAACCACTTAAAAGCTTATGTATAGTAGATTCTACCAAATAAAAGAAGACATTGTGTGTTTTTTTTTTAAGATTTTATTTATTTATTTGACAGAGAGACACAGCGAGAGAGGGAACACAAGCAGGGGGAGCGGGAGAGGGAGAAACAGGCTTCCCGCTGAGCAGAGAGCCTGCTGCGGGGCTCGATCCCAGGACCCTGGGATCGTGACCTGAGCCGAAGGCAGACGCTTAACGACTGAGCCACCCAGGCGCCCCAGACATTGTGTTTTCCATTCATCCATGGAACATGGCATCTGGGTACTCCAACTGAATGGAATTGCCAAAGGGAACCAGGTGGAAGAAGGTAGTTGTCTGCTCTGCCTCCCTCCAGGTGATAGATCAAATCATTTACATTTCTTTCTTTTCACTCATTACTTTGAGACCAAACAGACATCTTCTTTCACATGTTTTTCCACTTTGTATTGTATAGGTATTTTCCTAGTTAACTTACTCATTACTTATGTACTACATAAAAGCCCATCCAGACCCACTCAATATATAGGGGCATGGCAGGTCCTTTGCCTAGGAAGGGCTGAGTCTGAAGACACAAGTGAGAGAGTATTGTTGCAACTTTAGTTTTAACAACCGGTGCGGTCAGACTTCTTGCTTTGAAAATAAATATCAACCCTTGGACGTGACATTTATTTTCCACAATGTCTCAGCTTTGCAGCTCCTTGAATAAAACCTGCTAGAGACCTTTATCTCATGACAGATTTCTGTTTCCAGAGCATTATCCCCTAATTAAATGTTGAGGGGGCAATGACCTTCTTAACAGACCTCTTCTAAATAGAAGCTACTTTTTACACTGGTGGAGAAATGATGGGATTTTTTTATCTCCCCATTTTAATATGGAGAAACTGAAGCATAAGGAGAGAGACATGCTTAAGGTTTCAAGGAAAGGAAAAGGGAGTTCTTGACTTTCCTGCCTCCTGAGCTAATCTTCAATTACCAGAACCGGCATCCTTAACAGATTTTGGCTCACCTCTGACTACTTGTCAGCATAATTCAATTGCGTGATATATTTGGGGCCTAGAGCAGGTCGTGGAGTAATTTTTTGAATACAAAGCTCCGAACAAGTGAAAAGATTCTATCATGCAATGTTTATTTGTATTGTTCAATTGGTTTAAGTATAAGAGATCTAGAAGAATAATCATATTTAGCCACACAAATGAAATTCTCATTGTTAATACATTTCAGTGTGAATTTCCAAAAATGCCACATGAATGCTAACTCTGAAGACAAAAAGAACACCAAAGAAAAGCCAAGCAATTAAGCAATTTGGTTTTTTTGTTTTGTTTGTTTTTTAATCTGTAACTGGAAGAAGATTTCACAGAAGACTCTTACTGAGAATGAAAGGCTCAAAAGTAGTGACATCTTTGGGGGTTTTACTTAAGAGTCTAAATAAAGCTGCTTGGGAGTGTGGAACAGAAAAATGAAAAACCAAACTCTACTTGCTTTGCCATTCCACATCCTAATACCTTTTCCATACCAGGTGGGCAGATACACATAGAGCTGCGAGGCTCTCCGAAATGCCGGGGGAAGGCACTAATATGGTATTTGGCATAGTTTTGAAAATATTTTTTTTCTTATTCTAAAAATGTCTGATTCTGACTTGTCACCATTTCCATCCTACTCCCTACCTTTCCTCTCTCCTGCTGCAAACTACTCTGCAGCAGGCATGTTTCAACCCCCCCATGACTAATTAATTAATAGAGACTATATGCCTTTTCATAGCTCTCTCTTGTGGATAACAATATGGTCTCGGTTTATAAAAATCCCACACATATATATTCATATGTATAGTTTTCATAAGTCCTCATCAGGGAGGTGACTTAGAATAATTTCTTAAGCAAGTTAAAAGCCCATGATTAACTTTGCAAAAAATTATAATCAGTATTTTATAGCATAGCCAGCCTTGGTGGCAGATTTTGAAAATATCCCTGGCCTAGGCAATTTTGTTTTAGATGCTTTTTATTACATAATTTCAAATTATGGCATTTAAGCAAGATTACACTCATTTTAATGATTAGTTTTGACATTTACCTCTCTATATATACCATAATGATTAAGAATGCAGGCTCTGGAGTTAGACCACCTGGGTTAAAATCCAGGTTCTGCCATTTAGTAGCTGGATGACTCAGAACAAGTTGTTTGAACACCTCAGGCCCCTGTTTTGTCATCTGTTAAATGGGAATAATAATATCCCACCTACTTGGGCGCTGTTTGGGAGGAGTCAATAAGATAGGGCATAAAAGCATTTGTCATAGCGCTTGGCTTATCTTACATATTTAATAAACATCAACTTTTTTTTTCTCCCCCTGGCACCACCAGACCACTACAGATCATGACATAAAGCAGAAAAATCTTCATTCTGTGCAAAACCAAGGGTGGCAAAGAAGGCAGCTTCCAATCAGTGGAAATTGAATAATTGAATAAATGTGTTCTTTTTTAAAAGCGAGAGATGTAGTAAAGAATCTAATTTGGTAAGTACTCTTTTGGTTTCAAAGTTTATTCCTTTGTGGTCATTTAATCTGATTATCGTTCCGCTTGGGGAATTAGAATTTCCTAAACTAATTTTGCATCACGGAAAGGTCATTCCAGAGAGTTCCACCCTATGGTATAACCATGTTCCAAGTATATGAAACAACAATGACAAAAGAAAGCCTCACTGGGCTCTTGATTATCTTGGATAATTGATCCAAACTGCTGCTTTTTATGGGGTAAATTCTTAAGACCTGAAGGAGGCCAGAAGATTCTCTTGTGACCTTCAGTTCCCTTGAGTACAAGGGGTCTCACTACCTCATCCCCTGAGAACGAACGGAGGGTAAAGAAGTTTTTCCAAGTCTCTGAGTTTCGACCCCTAGGAGACACTCAGACCCTAACTTGGAGCTATTAATTTTATTTCAGCAGCAGTTTCAATGCCTTATTTCCCCCGTTTCTGTTCATTCATAAGAGACTAAGAGAAACAAATTGGAGCGAAGGAGTAAGGCTGGTGCAGGGGGCGCAAAGAGGACATCCGGGAACTTTCTATCAGAACACGGGGAAGCGAGGGAAGCCACTTACTGCAGAGAGAGTGTTCTGTGCCGCAGCCACTGATGACCCCACATCATTGAGAGGTTTAGATGGTGTTTAGCTGTCCTCAGTTAAGAAACAGAGTGTGCATTTTAGAAATACCTTTATTAAGAAATAGTATGAAAATTTCAGAACATCGTATTTTCCAGAACACTTCTGTTATCTAGAAAATGAATTTATATGGACTGTTTCATGCTCCAGTGATGCTGGATCCATGAGGCGTGAATTAGTTGGCTAGAAGTCCAAAATCAAGGTGCCAGTCAGTTTGTTCTGAGGGCTGTGAGGAGAGGGTCTGTCCCAGGTCTCTTCCCTTGGCTGGTAGTTGGCCATCTTTCCTCTGTGCCTGTCTGTGTCCAAATCTGTCCTTTCAATAAGGACACCTGTCCTGTTGAATCAGACCCACCTTAACGACCTCAGTTTATCTTCATTACTTCTGTAAAATCATGTTTGGAGATCCAAATAAGGTCACATTCTGAGGGGTTGGGAGTTAGGACTCCAACACATGTTTTCTGGGGGGACATATTCACCCCTGAGCAAGATGCTACTTGTATGTAAGAAAGTTCGATGCCTTATGCACAATCTCTAGTCATCTGTGTTTCAGAATGTTCTATTATGTCTTCTAGGACAGAGGGCAAGCAGAATGACTCCTTAGAGTTCACACTAAAGATGGCTCCCCGATTAAGTGGCATCCAGACCCTGGTGAGAATAGTCACCTTTGTTGTAGGATTACAGCCGGCCACAAATCACGAGTGCCACCAGCTGAATGTGGTCCCATCAAGTTCCTGTGTGGGCTGAGTAAGTAGCCTGGGTCTTCACATGGAGGCGGGGAGGGGTACATGTAAGCCACATCCCTGTTCACTGTGTGCTCCAGGTATGGTTAAATGCCCTGCTCTTTTATAGCTTTCATTACCCACCAAGAAACTCAACTATTGTCTTGCAAGTGAAATAGAAAAATTCAGGTATATGTTAATAATTCCCATTCAAGGGAAAAAATCAGCCAATCCATTTGGTTGGTTGTACAGAATACTTTTCAGCGTGTTGACATTGTGTAGACACACAAACAGTTGCTCTCCACAGCAATAACATGGATGTTATTTTTTCTGGACCAGAATTAGGGTAACAGACAGCAAATAACTCGGTAGGAGATATACAACAATCCTTTATAACTGAAGAACAAAGCAGGCCTTTGAGGCAAGATAAACTCAGGTACTCACTCATATAGAATCCATTGAATAACAGGATTTTTATGACCTTGAAGTAATGATTTTGATTGAGAGGGTGATTCAGATCCTAAACTATTGGCAAGCAGGGGTTTGACTAAGAAATAACTCCCTTCAGTATATCAACTTAGATTTACTATGGAATCTGAAGCTCACGAACGTTCTAATTTTATCCACCCTTAAGTGGTATATTTAATTGTCCTTTGTGGACACCGATGACGAAGCTGATACTATTTTAACCTGTGCATGGCCATGGACCAAATGAACCTGGATTTTATGCCCACGATACAAAACCCCAAAAGCCCTACCTGGTTAAGGTCCAAGAACTCAATCTGAGCATTTGTCTTGCCATTTGATATAAGAAATGGCTCACAGCTGTCCTGGATGCCTCTGCTACAGGAGCTGAATATGGAACCGGATGCCTAAGTATAAAAATCCGAGGATCTCTCTAACATAGTATGGCATTCCGTGTTGCAGTGAGGCCAACTCCTCCTTACAGATAAATCTGTTACATGCGTGCTATGTAAACAGCATGAATTTAGATGTATACGAAACAGTATTTTTAAAAATGTCACATCTAAGTGTTTTTAATGACTGGGTTAGTTCAGTAGAACCATCTTATATAAGACGGCACTTAAAGAAAAGCTCAAATCTGTGCATCTGAGTATTATTTAGTCATCTGTTTGTGCAACTATATTTTTAACTTAATTTATGATGAACAAATAGTCTTTCTGAACTCCCAAGTTGTGTTTTCATACTTCAGTTTGGTTTATTTTCCTCTCAGTTTCCTTCAGAACCCATTACAGAGAACTTTCTTTGGAAACTTCACAAAGTTAGCAGCATCTGTCAGAAAGCACCAAACCAAACAACCAAAATTAAAAACTGAGAATAGAATCATAGGGCATATGCATTCTTTCCAAAGCAATGTAACAGAAACAGATCTATGTCACATTCTCTTTCTTGTTCCTGTTTCTCTTTATCTTTATTGAAAACATCATCTGTGGCCATGTAAAACGTCTGCCAACACTTCTGAGTGCCAAAGAATCTATATTTTTATTGATTGAAGTATCGTTATTGTCACAGTATTAATGGTAATATACAGCTTTAAAAATCCACTTGCCATAGGATGTAGGATAGTAAGTCTGGATGAAAGACTTGGACCCTGTCTTCAATAAGTTTACCCTCAGGGAGTTTCCCTCCCTCCCTCCCTTCCTTCCTTCCTTCCAACTCCATTGAGGAATAATTGACAAATACGTGGCACATATATTCAAATCATACGATGTAATGATTTGATATACATATAGGTTGTGGAATGATCACCAAGATCAAAATAGTGCATCTATCACCTTAGCGTAGGTAAGTCTTTCCTATTTTGTGGTGACAACGCTCCCATTCCCTGTTCCTAAGAAGTTTTGTTGTCGTTTTGTTTCGTTTTAGACGCCAGAGTATTTGTCTTTCTCTGTCTAGCTTATTTCACTGAGCATAATGCCTTCCAGATTTATCTGTATTGTTGCAAATGGCAGGCTTTCCTTCTTTTTCATGGCTGAGTAATATTCCGTTGTAGCTATGTACCACATTTCCTTTCTCCCTCCATCTGTCAAAGGACATTTAAGTTGTTTCTACATCTTGGCTATTGTGAGAAATGTTGCAGTGAACACAAGAGCGCAGGTATCTCTTTGAGATCCTGATTTCAGTTCTTTCGGGTATGTACCCACAAGTGGGATTGCTGGATCATAGGGTAGTTCTATTTTTTTTTTTTTTAAAGATTTTATTTATTTATTTGAGAGAGAGAGAATGAGAGACAGAGAGCAGGAGAGGGAGGAGGGTCAGAGGGAGAAGCAGACTCCCTGCCGAGCAGGGAGCCCGATGCGGGACTCGATCCCGGGACTCCAGGATCATGACCTGAGCCGAAGGCAGTCGCTTAACCGACTGAGCCACCCAGGCGCCCGGTAGTTCTATTTTTAATGTTGTGAGGAACCTCCATACTTTTTTCCATAACGGCTTCGCCAATTTCCATTCCCGCCAACAGTGCGCCAGGCTTCCCTTTTCTCTGTGTCCTTGCCAACATTTGTCATTGCTTGTCTTTTTTATCAGAGCCAACCTTGCAGGTGTGGGGATATCTCCTTGTGGTTCTGGTTTGCATTTCCCTGATGAGGAGTGATGGATGTCACTAGGGATTGGTCAGAGCCAGTGATTAAACACCAGACACTATTCTGAGGTGTCATTTGTGATATCTCATTTACTTCTTGTAATGGCCTTGTCTGGTGTTATGTTTGCTTCGTAAGGGAGGGAACCGAGGCTCAGAGAAGTTGAGTGATTTGCCCAAAGTTCCACAACTAGTAAATGGCAGAGCGGGACTTCCAGCCCAGGTCTGTGGGACTTCAAGGCTAGAGCTCTTGACCACTCTAAAACAAGGCCTCATTTTACTTTTTTCCTGTTTTGAAACAGCTTCATTTTTTTGAAACTAAGATCCAAATTCAATTGATGTAAGAAAATCTTAAGTGAATCCTATGTGTAATATCATGTGAATTTTTTCTTGTGTTTAGCTTTTGTAAAAACTTTATTTGTAAGGATGTTTTCCATGAATGCACAGGGCTGGTTCCCCATGAGTTACCAAAATTCTGCCTGTTTGGCATTTCCTCTCTTCCACTGTTCCCGTGTCAGTTCTGCCTCTCAACTTCCTAGACAGTCAACAATCATGCCCTTTCAACACTTTCAAAATTTTGTTCCAATTTCTGTGACCAACGGGGAGAAGAATGACCATTAACTGGGGGCGCCACCACTGGGAACAGCATTGGCGAGAGTGGAATTCACTCCCCAGGACCCCTCTCCTCGCCTGGGGCCCAGGCAGCAAGTCAGCCTTTCCTGCTTAGAGCTTTTCTAGAATGAGTCAGCTAATCCTGTATCCCCTCAATTCCATATGACATAGGCCAGGATCTCCAGAAGAGTCTCCTAATGCCTCCTCCTTGGTTTGAGGGCAGTGGGAAAGAGCCACTCCTCTGCAAAGAGCCTAGGAGCAACACTCAAGCCTCTGGTTAAGACCCTCATGACGGGCTAGGCCCCTGTGCAGGGTGTTGGGTCACCCCCCTGCAGGGTCTGCATGGATGGTCTAGCCCTTCTCTTTAGAATGCATGGGTGCCTAACAAACCTTGTTCTCAGCTGTAGGGTCTCAGCCCACACTGAGTGTCAGAAGAGTCCTCTGTTAACATCCTGTTACACATAGTTTGGGGAATTTTTGGCACACGGTTGTAATCAGAATCATGGTGGAGGCAGTGAGGGAAGGGGAGGGATGCCTTAGAAATGGATGTGGTGAAAGTGAGGCTGCCAAAGATGGGGCTAACATTCAAAGGCACAACGGGGACGAGTAACCCACATACCCAGAGAAAAACATCCCAGATGCTGAGGTGAGACCCTGGAGATAAGAGAAGACCTAGAAGAGAATTCTGTTGAGGAAGCAAAGAGAAGAGAGCTTCAAGAGAGGGGATGGTATAAAGGACCAGCTCCTTGATATTCAAAGAGCTTCTAGAAATCAAGAATGAGAAGACTAGCAGCTCAATGGAAAATGGGCGAAGATCAGGATTGGATAGCCCTCGATAAAAGAAAGACAGGTGGCCCCTGAATTTCTGCAGAGATGCTCAGCCTCACTCCCAATAAGGGGATCCCAGGTGAAAACTACCCTGGGATCCATTTCTCATGTTGGAGATGGGCAAACATTTTGACAAGATGCTGTGTTGTCAACATTGTGGGGACAGGAGCACTCTGACGCAGTGCTGATCAGAGTGCATAATGGTTCAAGCCCAGAGCAGGTGGATGTGGCAGCATCCGTCTTTGACACAGAGGGCCACCTGACTATCCCGGAAACACATTTCCCTTTCAGGTTCTAGGATAGCAACTTCTCCAGTTTTCCTCCTGTGCCCCAGTTTGTACCTCTGAACCTTCTTTGCTGGCAGTTCCTCTTCTGCCTGGCTTCTCAATGCTCGGGGCTCATTCCAGAGCTCTCTTCTCTATCTCCACCCTCTCCTTAGGTCACCTCATCCAATCCCATTGCCTAGTTGTTCTTTTTTTTGGGGGGGGGGGGACTGGTAAAATACCCGTTTATATAAATTTCACCATTTTAAAGTGTACCATTTAGTGGCACTTAGCACATTCACATTATTGTGCAACTGCCACCTCCATCTGGTCTGAGAACATCCCCCATCACCCCAAAGGAAAACTCTGTACCTATTTAGCAGTCCTTCCCAATCCCTCCTTTCTCAGCCCCTGGCAGTCACTAATCTGCTTTCTGTTTCTGGATTTGCTTATTCTGGATGTTCTATATAAATGGAACTGTTTTCCTAGCACAATGTTTTCAAGGTTCACCTACTTTGTAGCCTGTGTTAGGGCTTCCTTCCTTTCCATGGCTGAGTAGTATTCCACTATGTGGCTATTCTGCATTTCATTTATCCATTCATCTATTGATGGCCACTTGTGTTGTTTCTACCATTTGGCTGTTTTCAATAGTGTTGCTATGAATATTTGTGTACAAGTTTTATTTTCAATTCTTTGGGGTCTATACTTAGGAGCAGAATTGCTGGATCATATGGTAATTCTGGGTTTAATCCAACTATTTGCTTTTTTTTTTTTTTTTTTTAACATCCATAGACTGATGACTCCAAAAGCTATAGCTCTGGCCTGATTCCTCCCAACTGTCTACCTCAAATCTCCCCTGTCATACAGACGTCTCACAGCTGACTTGTCCAGCACTGACGCCGTTACTCTCTGCTCCCTCCAGACTCTTCTCCGGTCTTCCCGGCTCAGGAAATGGCACTGCTTTTGACATAGGGACTCTCTCTGATGGAGGCCCTAGGGCTCACCCTCACTTTCCCCCTTTCCAGCTCTCCCCATATCCAGTCCATCGGCAAGTGCGGTGGACTCTGTGTTTGCCATTTTGTCACCTCTTCCCTGCTGCTCCCTTGATCCAAGCCAGCAACTTCCACTCCTACCCCTAGAGTTTATTCTCTGCTCTGTGGCCGAGAGTGGCTTTTAAAAAGATATATATGATCTTTAAAAAAAAAAAAAAAAGATCACTTAGTTTCCTGCTTCAAGCTCCCCAGTGGTTTCCCACTGCATTTAGAATTCAACCCAGACTTGCTCCGTGCAGGCATATGGCAACCTGTTTGCCGCCTCCCCTTCCCTTCCTTCTCCCTTGCTCTCTGTGTTTTACCACACTGGCCCCTCTGTCCCTTGAACTGGGACCTGCCACAGGGACTCTGAACTTGCTGTCCCCTCTGTCAGAAACCGCACAGCAGGTCCTCATCACTACTGAAGCTTCCACTCAAGCACTACCTCCTTAGGGAGGCCTTGTCTCAGCACCCCTCCCCCAGACTCCGCCAATCTTGATCTTATTATACCGATCTGGTTTTTTTCATTGATCTGTCTTTGACATTTCACATCATTATCTGCAATTACCTCATTTATATTTATGTGTTTATTTTCATTGTTGGTGTTTGTTCCCTCCCCCTGCTCTCCCTTCCAGCCCCTTTCCCCAAATATCAGCTGCTTGGGGACAGGAATTTTGTCAGTATTCATGGCTGACTCTTCAGACTCTTGGACACTGCCTGGCATCTGCAAGTCACAGAGAAAGCATTTGTTGGATGCTGTTGAAGGAGAAGGGTTCACATCTCACCTGGCTCTGAACAAATCTTCCTGATCCTGCTATCACCTCATTTCCCTCCTCCTCCTCATCTACATACTTCCAGAAGGAGTAGATCATACCTAATGTATTTATTTAGTCATAAATAAACCTGGGAGTATATCCTGGAGTGTCTCAGGAATGTGTTGGGGGTTCCAGCCATCATACCTGGTGAGCAGGCTGGCTCTTAGCCAGATAGTCCAGAACAATTGCAATGGGTTAATGGCATGGACTCCCCATGAAGGGTGCAAAGGGGAGCTGCTCAAAGCACCAAATCCCCTGATCTCATTCAGGTGGTACTTTGGCAGTGGTGTGTCATGCTGGGTACCTGACAGCCAGGGAAGATGCCCTCCACCAAAGGGCACTGCTGAGCCACCTGCTCTGTGTAGGTGTCCTTGGGCTGTCCGTTGATCTTCTATCTGCAAAGTAAGTAAGATCATTTTCCTGTGCCTGTGGAATCTTTTGATACATTCTACTGGGCCAAAGGTATTTCTGCCACAGCTGGACACATGATGTTCTAAATCATAGTCCTTGTCTTGCCCCACTCAGTTCCCACTTGATGTGGGACATGCAGGTTGGGAGTGCCTACCTCTCCCATCTACTGGCTACATGGCCTTGGACAAGTCACTGCATACCTTAAATCCTCTAGCTCCATATCTGAAAATTGAGCAGAACCACTACGACCTCATAGGCACCTTGACTCTGACATGAGGATGCCCAGGACATTCAACCATCAATGGCTCCCCATTGCCCTCCTAATTAGCTCTGGCATTCAGGCCCCCACCCCATAATCCTTGGTGGCTCCTCAGGTTCTGCCTTCCCATGTATGCTGGGTCCTGGGATTTTGCCCTGACCTTCCACGGCTTATGGGAGACCATTTTCCCCTTGGACTTTTCTTTGAGTTCCGTATTTTTTTAAAAAACAGAAACATGCATTAATTTTATAATCAGGAAAAAAAACATCTCACCATTAATATTGTTTTGAATTACCCACCCTTATTTCAAAAGCCATGTGTCCATAAACCGTTTCTGGATTACCCCATCATCTGTGGGTGCTCAGACCTTTGAATCCACTGCATTCATCCTTTTTAAATCCATCCTTTTTAAATCCATCCTTTTTAAAGCTCTCTGGGAACTCACAGTATTGGCCCTTAAAGTATACAAAGTCAAGTATGTATGGGGGTATAATACAAATATACGACCAATTGTTAGAGAACTCAAAATGTGAACTCGGGGCAGATCTCCACTTTTCACTCACTGGGTATTTTGACTGCAGTGACCGGTGACTATCCAGCTGCCCTGCCCATGATTTCAATAAATACTTGTTTAACTGAATTGTTAACCAACGCATGTAAGAACAAGCCGGACCTACATGCCTTGTCTCTTATAAATAGAATAAAAATAACCTGTGTAATTCATCAGATTAACTGATAAAAGGTTTTGTTCTTTTGCCTGGGGAGAGGGCCAGAAAGAGACCATTTAGAAGCTTGTCTTTTCCAAACCCAGCAGTTTAATGCCACTTGAATGGAAGAAAAACAGCCACAGTTATAATGATCTATGAGTTCATGTCTATCTTTTGCTTTTCCACCCATGAAAGATACGAAGTACTTTACGAGGGCCAGAGCTCAGGAGGGGATGCCGTGCCACCCTCAGCCCCTGCCTCGTGGAACAGTCATTGCAAAGGAATGTTTATCCCTGCGTGGACTCTTCACTCTGGGGCTCACCACCACGCACACTGCTGTGCGTGGTTTCACTCCACCTGCCTCCTACCTTATTTTGTGGGGAGCAGTCTAATTATGAGGGGATGAGCACTTTCTTACAAATTTTTAATTCCTCTGGGCAGTTAATAAAAGAGAGCTAAGTATGGCTGTTTTAATCCTATCGATTAGAGTGGGAGGCTGAATAAGACAAATTCTCTCTATTGTTTACTTGATCATCTGTTTAAATTTTCTTTAAACGTGAGCCAAAAATCCTCGTTGCATTTTTAGTGATTGTGATCATCATTAAATAGTCTTCTTCTCTCCACACCTTCCTGTTGTGAAGTCTGTACAAATTGGGTTAGTTCCGGTCCAAAAGGAACTTGTAATTTAAAACAACATAAAGGCCAGTGTTTCTCAACCGGGGGGCAGTTTTGTGTCCCTGGAGGACATTTGGCAATGTCTGGAGATATTTTTGGTTGTTGTAACTTGGGGTGGGGGTGGGGGTATAGTTTGCTATCAGCATCTAGTAGGTAGAGGCCAGGGATGCTGCTAATCATCCTGTAATACATTCAGAGCTCCACCGCAAAGAACGACCTGGCCCAACATTTCAGTAGTACTGAGCTTGAGAAACCCTGATATAAACATATGGACTTAAGTGCACAAATAGTTTAAAAATGGTGGTAGATTGAGAAATGTCTACCTTCTATGGAGAAGGTCTAGACAAGAGATGGGAGGGATTGCAGACAACTTAATGCTACCAGAATAGCCCCGGGTGGCAGAATTAACTTATCACCTTCCTTCCAGATTGCAGCAGGCTCTGTGAAAGGGATCGGGAGGGTGCAGGAGATCTTTTCCGAGGCGAGAGATCTTCACGAGTATGTATGATGACTTGAAATCATTCTGATTTTTACCACTGGGGTCTATGTCTGACAAGAATGCCAGTCATTTAGGAAACAATCACTACTCGCAAACCTTTTACATTGGAAGTGGCGGACTTTATTCTGTGATTTCGAAAGTACTCACAAAGGCCAGAAACGACAGAGAGTTCAGGATCATGTTAATTCAAAGACTAAAAAAGAGGAACCATTCAGCCAGCCCAAAGAAATGATTGCATCATTTCCTGGTGTGCGGTTCAGGTTAAAAATAATCTTTAATCCCCATCAAGAGCAAGCTGTCTTGTCAGAGAGAATTAGGAAATTACCTCCGAGCCAGGTTATAGGGTGGGGTGGAGAAGGGGCGATTCATCAAGGAAGAAATTACTGCTGCGTTTTAGGATTAATCTGTCTGCATGACTGCAGAAAAGGTGGGGCTGAGGGGGTACTGATGTGAAGGGAGATAGGAGGAAGGTGCATGGGGAAGTCTTTGTAGGTTTTCTGTGGGGAGGCACATGCGTGCTACCTGGGGAGGTGGGCGCTGACTCGAGGGTCTTGCAGCATTGGGCAGCTGGCTGTTCTTTTGTTCTCAGTCTTGGGCAGTCTGCCTTGGCCTTGAGTGCTCACGGAGATGGTAAACCACAAGCTCTGTGCCTATTGGGCCAATGAGGAACACGGGGAAGGCTGACCTTCGGTGAGCCCTAGAGCCATCTTGGCACCTTGGCATCACCACAACACACTGGGGTCCCCATTGCACAGGCTGTGAAGGAATGGGGGAGGGATGGCATCTGTTGAACATAGGAGGCTTTTTGACCTTTCAGATCAACTGTAGGTTTCAGCCAGCTGGTGGTCACCTCCTATTTGCCTCTGTGTTAAAAACTCCATTAAAAAAAAGAGAACAACAAAAAACCCAGAGGTGTTGTAAATGTGCCCCGAATTCACATTAAAGGCACTCAAATATGAGCAAAGAATTGTCAAGGGCTGTGATGTCCTATCTCACTGTCCCTCCAGCCTTGTGATTGGGGCCAAGACCTACTGCTCTGGAAGTGATCAACTAGACTCATTCTACCTCGTCATTTCAGAGCCTGCATGAATATGCATCTTGTGGAAATTGACACTTGAAAGATGAAGGGTTGTTTTCTTTTTTTTTTTGAGGTTACACTGTACTGAGGTTGAAGTAAATCTTCACATCTGATCTTGTGTGTGTGTGTGTGTGTGTGTGTGTTTAAACTCAAAACCACAATAACTCTGGCATGGTTTTTAGACATGAGCAGTACCACGATATCCTGTGTAATAAGCAAAAGAAATAAACAAGAGAAATATGGTCTCCTTAGAAGTGTCTAACCCAAGTGGCAGAGTAGAAAACACACAGGCTGGACTCAGGTTTAGGCCGTACCTCACCTCTTACTAGTTACAGATCCTTGAGCAGTTCAGTTCGTTTTTCTGAGATTTAATTATGTCATCAGCAGAATGGAAATAGCATTGCTTACTTCCTAGGACTCTAAGCTGAAATGAATAAGCTCATGTGTGTACGAGCCCTGCCTAATGCCTGGCGTTTGGTGGGTACTTAATGAATAGTAATTATTACCATAATTTTTTTCCGTTAGAGAAGTACAGTGTCCCTTTGAGACATTGTTCTGTCAGTGATTATATATCACATTTTATAATATACCACAAAACCATGTAGTTACCAGTAGTCCGACAAATGCCAACACATTTTTCATTAGTATTATCACCAAAACCCCTCTGTGAGGCACTCGCCATGTGGAATTAAAAC
Organism: Neomonachus schauinslandi; assembly: GCF_002201575.2. Taxonomy (NCBI): domain Eukaryota; kingdom Metazoa; phylum Chordata; class Mammalia; order Carnivora; family Phocidae; genus Neomonachus; species Neomonachus schauinslandi. Next base: position 138,154,340 of record NC_058408.1, on the reverse strand, counting down.
TTGCTCACCTGTTTGCCAATAGCACTGGGAAATCAAAGATATCTGCACATACATAGATGCAAGCCAACTGTTAGAGAAAAATGTGTCGTAATGAATATGACATCATTTGGTTTGAAGGCTATGGAGGTTTGGTCAGCAGAAGCAATAGCTCAAGGGAGATGCTGGGACTCTAGCCAATAACTTCTGACCTACAGACAGAGAAGAGACTCTGGGAACTGAAATGTCTCATCACATTTTAATTCAAAAAATAGAATCTTACACTCTGAGTCGAATATATAAATGGAATAAGATATCAGGAAGAGTAGTTTTCAGGTGATAAATAGTGCACTTGGCAAAGAGCTTTCTACATGTGGCATCAGTGAAGCATGGGACCTTTTCTCTGTGTATTCCCACTGTGCGTATCATCAAAACAGATGGATGTCTGGAACTTAATGATAATGCCATGCATTTATATAACACTTGTATACCAGGGCACCTTGACATGTAGGACCTCAAAAGTGGGGGAGACTTATTGACTCGTCTCTCTCTTCATCCATCCATCCATTCATCCATCACCCATCCATCCATTCAACCAACATTAATTGAATGCATACTTTCTGCCAGGCCCTGGGCTGGAGGCCAAGGCAACAAAGATGGAAAGACTCAATTCTACCCCTCACGGACCTTTCAAAGCACTGAGAGTTGGACACAGTCAAAAGGGAGACATACTCAAAACTCAGTGAATTACACATGGGCTGGCCACATAGCAGACTTTTAGTAAATACCAAATAAAGACGATAGAAATAAACAACAGGTGTGTGGAAAGAGATGCTGTTTCCAGCTCTCTCTGAATTATTTATTTTGAGAGCAAGGGACTTTGAGCCTGAGTTTCATCATTTCGGGCAGAATAACTCTGGTGAGTAGGTGGCTCTTGCCTCTCGTTCTAGCCCACATTCCTCATCTCCAGAGAGAATGTTTCCGTGGCTTGAAGCCTTTAATGGAGAAAGTTCTCCCTAACAGGCTGTCTTCACTTCAAGCGAGGGAGGGCCCTTTGCTGCATGCTTGGTCACTGACGATCCTGGTGGAGGGAGCCCAGGGATCATTTTCACGTTCAGCCGCTGAGCAGGCTGGATGGGGGCCATCTGTGTTACTCTCCCTTTATCTAAGATGGCTGTCCAGGGCAACCAGGAATGGGTTTTTGAAAGAAATACTCAGAAAAGTTAAAAAATAGCATAAATGTCATCCCCCCGTTCACTATCAAGTTGCGATTTATTGTTCATTTTAGTTTGTCTTCTGTGCCTTTTGCCAAGGATATAGCCATGTATACTTTGGCTATTTTGAATTAGAATTTCAAACTGCATAGACACTCTGGTGCCATTGTTTTTGTTTTTTAAACAAACAAACAAAAAATTGAATTCTGCACTTGTCTGTTTTAAACATCAGCAAAACTGAAATTGATTGTCATATAACTCTAAGTTATAATAACTTTCACCTACTTGGATTCGGTCTGCTATTTTGGCATGAACTGATGGGAGTTAAAATATTGTGAAGCTTAAAAAAAAATTTATTTTCCTGGTTTGGATTTGAGAGGTTCTGGAAGTTTGAGATTGGAAAGGGATCATTAGAAAACACATCATCATCAATCAATTTACTGAGACAACGGTGTACATGGCGTTCCATTCCAGCTTTGCAGAAATTGTCCCATCAATTCTAATCTGGCCATTGTCACTGAAGCAGACAAAGAATCAATCAAATCAACAAGTATTTATGCAGGACTTATCACACACTTAGCCCAGTTTCAGGGTAGGACTTGGAAGAGGAGCAGGACAATGTGGCAGATGTCTAAGATACATTCCTTCATTATGTGAACAGTACAAAGGAAAATAGCAATTTTTTTTCCTCAAAATACTGTCTGTCTTGGGCGCCTGGGTGGCTCAGTTGTTAAGCAGCTGCCTTCGGCTCAGGTCATGATCCCAGAGTCCTGGGATCGAGTCCCACATCGGGCTCCCTGCTCAGCGGGAAGCCTGCTTCTCCCTCTCCCACTCCGCCTGCTTGTGTTCCTGCTCTCGCTGTCTCTGTCAAATAAATAAATAAAATCTTAAAAAAAAAAATACTGTCTGTCTTGATCATTAGCTTTGAATAGATGTATGATTTTAGGTTACAAAGTTGAAAATATTTTAACTGCTCAGTACTTTCAATGTCCAGTGAGTTATTTGGGGAAGCAAAAGCCCACAAATTTATTATACTGGTCTGGTGTTTTGACAATTGCTGCTGATTTGGGCAGCATAGAAAGGACCCTTCATCCTGTCTGCAGAAGAGCACAACAGTATAGAAGGGGCTTCAAGGGAATTATTTCCTCCCTGGCATCCTTGTTGCCGAGTGATCAACAAGTTTCTGCATACCAGTTGGTATTGTATGGTCTCTCAGGCCCACGAAGCTGACCAGCAGGCAGATGGACATTGATGTTCTGTCCATAGTCATGGAAAAGGGTTGGAAGTGGCCAGGTTATATAACAGTCTGACTTAAAGAGAAATCCAGACCCTTTTCCAAGAAATAAAGCAACACTTCGGAAGTATAAGGGGACTTTTCTCTGTACTGTCCAGCTAGGGAGGCTTTCAAAGCACCTGTGATTTTCCCAAAAGCTCCATCAAGGTATAATTTACATGGCATAAAACCCCACCTGTTGTAAGTGCACAGTTCAGCATGTTTTAGTAAGTTCATACGGTTGTGCAACCATCAATATAATCCAGTTATAGAACACCCCCAGAGTTCCCTCAGGCCCATTTTCTGTCAATCCCTGCTCCCACCCACAGACCCAGACAACCACTGATCTTCTTTTTGTCTAGGAATTTTACATAAATGGAATCATACAATATGTTGTCTTTTGTGTCTGGCTTCTTTCACTTAGCATCATGTTTTTAAGGTTCATTCATGTTGTTTCATGAATCAGTAATTAGCTCCTTTTTATTTCTGAGGAGTGTTCCTCTGTATGGATAGATCACTTTGTTAATCTCGTCATCAGCCAATGAACATTGAGATCTTTTCCAGTTTTTGCTATAATATGCACTCTGTCACTGAAAACTTTAAGCAAAACATGACACTCATGATGAAATGGCAATTTGATCCACTCTTGATTTTGAATTGTTCATGTCACTGCCCCATTCTAAAATAGACTTATATTAGGTCCACACGATATAAAGCACATCTGGAAGGGGGACGTTACTAAGTGGATAGTTTGTCCAATTAAGACTTCGGTTATGCCACATGAACCAGATCTTAGAGACTTGAGATGAGTCAACTCTTGCCAAAAGCAAGAGAAATTTGCCCAAAGACACTCTTACTTTTTTTTCTCTTACTATATCTGTTTCCTTACTCTTCAAGTACTGGCTCTACCTACCCCACCCTTCCTCATTCACCCATGCATAAGTATTTCATGGACCTTTCCTTGTGTTAAGGTAGGTGCAGTAGTAGATAGGAAAAAGGAGTCAAACATGAAGATTATAACCAGTTTTGCATAGGTACCCAACTCAGTTTTTTGAACATTTTCGACTGAGACCCACAGTAAGAAATACATCTTACCATATATAAATAACTGAGACAAAAGTTTCATCAAATGGTACTTTTTTTTTTAAAAGAATTTATTTATTTGCGAGAGAGAGAATGAGAGACAGAGAGTACGAGAGGGAAGAGGGCAGAGGGGGAAGCAGACCCCCTGCCGAGCAGGGAGCCCGATGCGGGACTCGATCCCGGGACTCCAGGATCATGACCTGAGCCGAAGGCAGTCGCTTAACCAACTGAGCCACCCAGGCGCCCCTCGTCAAATGGTACTTAACAATACTGCGTGTGGTGCACTATGTTTTCTGTTTCATTAAAAAAAAATTGATTGCAATCCACTGAATGGATTTTGCCAACACTCATGGGTTGCATCTTGCAACTTAAAAAAAAGTTTCACAAAATGTTAACACTTTGGGATAAAGAGGGAGAGGACAATGCTTTCCATCCAGGAGGACTGGGGCATGGGAGAACCGTATGGGGGCTAAGCTGGGGGTGGATGGTGGTAGAGAGAGGGTGTGAGGACCTTCTTAGCAACACAGATACCGCTCTGACCCTTGTTCATCTAATTTCCACCAGGGCTTGGAAGACAGTCCTCCAGGCAAGTCCTGTGTAACGAGGAAGCCAGGCCCCTGTGGTTTGGCAGAGGTGGGTGGCAGAAGGGATGACAGCGAGAGGAATTTTCCTTGCTTCCCGGCGAATAGAACAAGCCCAACCTCATAAAGCAAATGTGCCCTCAGTTATTCAAAATTTACTGCCCTTGGATTTGATAATACTTCTCTTGGAGTAGCTGAAGCACGCAAGAACCTAGCAGGTTTTATGATCTCCCTGGAAGACCAAACACTTGGGCTGTGTCTCCAATTCTTTTGGAATCAATAATTATCTTTGGTTTGTTTTTCTTTCCTCTTCGTCCAGTCCTTTAAAAATTCCTTCTCTAGCCTGTTTTCTCTCTGCTGTCTTTCTTATGAAATAACTAAAGCCGGACACTATAACAAAACAGCTCCTTTCATCAGTGCCACCCAGATCTTTTATTTGGTGGTACTTCTCTCTGTCCCTAATTCTTGAGGGTGACAAATGCTGGGACAGAGGTGGCTTTCAGATAAGCAGGAGAGGGATTTTTTTAAAAGGCATTTATTGAGAAGTAATCACTGACTAAGCATTTGACATACTTTGTCTCACTTAATTCTTGAAATGAGCCTATGAGGAAGACACCCTTGCCCCCATTTTCCAAAATTGAAAGTGGGACTCAGAGAGGTTAGTTAACTGACCGGAGATCACAAAGCTATTAAGTGGTGGAGTTGAAATTCCAACCTGAGTCTGATGACTCTATAGCATGTGAGGTTGGTGGTACCCATCCAGCAAACGGTCACGGAGAAACTGTTATGCCCTGAGATGCTCATGGAATTGTACAATGCGACCTGGAAACAGTGAGAATGACCTGGCAGCTGTGGGAAGTTGGTCTGAGAGACCCGTGGGGGAGCAGCTGAGGGGTTGGAGGTTTATCTGGAGGAAGTGGGGAGTCCCTGGAGGTTTGTGAGCAGGGGAGTCATGTGGCAGATGGAAGCTGCCTCTGGCAGCAGATGGGAGGTGATGGGCATCTGGCTCAGGAAGGCGGTGGGGGTGGGGGTGGGCGGAGAAGGCAGAGAGGAATGCCATGAATGTGGGAGCCTGACCACACTTGATGGCTGATTCTGTCCAGGCATCAAAGCCTCCTGCTTACTCTTCCCGCCGTCGTGGCTGACCGGAGCGACCCCCTCCCTGGCTCATCCAAGACAACTCTTTTGGAAAAGTCCCTGAGCCCTTGTTAGTCCTGAATTCTGCTCCTGGGAGAAGCGCTGTTGCTTCTGGCCTCTGGCTGCTGCCGGATTTGGCTGGAGGTCTGTTTCTTGGGTATCCTGAACTCATTAGTGTGTGTGACAAGTTTAACTGCTCTCAACCACAACAAATTATTTCACATTTTCCCCAGTTGCGTTTACGTGATTTTGGAGCTTGTGAGTTTCCTCGCATTGGACCGAGTTCCACAGTGCTCCCTGCAATATGGTGCCCCCATCCGCTGCTCTTTCCTACAGCGTTTAGCCTAAAAAATCTCGAGTAAAGCCTGCCGCGTTGGTGGATTCCCATTTTCAACATTTTCCTCTAGCTTCATAATTTCTTCCACCCTAGACAGGATCTTGTGCTTCAAAAACATGGGGCTCAGGCTGGTACCGCCCATTACCGTGACCTCGGTGACTTCTGTCCCTCCCTGTGTTTGGCCACACAGCCCTTCCAGCCACAGTTGTTCACCTGACTCTTGATCTTTGGGAAAGAGGTGAAATGGTCACAGCACCTCACAACAGCCCACAATTGGGAAAGGTTGGGATTGTAAAGTTAAAAATGAAGGAAACAGCTTTAGCAAGCTGGGCCAGTTCTGCCTCTCAGAAACAGCACAATGCGGAGAACCCTTGATTTTCCAGTAATTTTCAAACTAAGACCAGGAACTGGGAAAAGTTGGATTGATGAGTAGGGATGGGGTTCACCGGCTGGGGAACCTAGGGAAGCTGACTTAATGGTCTCTGGACCTCAGGTTTCTTGTCTGTAAAATGGGTTCAGAGATCACCACTGCCTGCTAGAGTGGGCGCCATGGTTGAACGAGCTAACGTTCACAGCCGGCACAGGTGGGCAGGTCCTCAGCTTCTTGTCCCTTATTTGCATTCATGCCTTTGGCTTGTTGGTCCCTTACCCCCTCTGAGGCAGAGTAGACAGTGGTTAGAATGTGACCTCAGGGTCTGGATCCTGGCCCTGCTTACTGGTTTATATGTGACTTTGGGCAAGTTGACTTCAAAGTGCCAGTGCCTCAGTCTGCCCACAGGTGTATTGGGGCTGCTGTGAGAAGTAAGCGAGCTGATCTTTACAATCCTTGAATCTCAGGATTCTTAGGAGCCCCCAGCTAGTCAAGGGAGCAGTCCTCTGCTCATCTTCCCCTTTCTTGCAGTTACTTATTCCTTCTCTCTGATGGAAGATCTAACACAACTTGGAATTCAGGGCCAGTGAGACCCGTGATGAGTCTTGGATTCTATATGTGACTTCTGAGAAAGCTGCAGAGCAATAGTCTCAGCTTTAGAAGCTTTAGAAACTCTCCGTCTTCTGGACACATTTCCTATGGCTGTCAAGCCTTATGAACAGGCTAGTTCCTTTGGAAGAAAAAAATTTAGAAAACTTAATTTTTTAAAAATTTTAAAAAATTGTGGTAAAATATATGTAACATTTGACATTATAAAATTTGACATTCTAGCCATATTTGAGTGTACGGCTTGGCGGCATGAAGTATATTCACATTGTTGTGCAACCATCACCGCCATCCATCTCCAGACCTTTTTCACGTTGTAAAACTAAAACTCTGTCTCTTAAACACCAACTCCCTGTTCCACTCTCCCTCTGGCCCCTGACAAGCACCATCCTGCTTTGTCTGTCTGTGAATTTGATGGCTCCAGGTACATCATACAAGTGGAATCATACAGTATTTGTCCTTTTGTGTCTGGCTTCTTTCACCAGGCATAATGTTTTCAAGGTTCATCCATGTTGTAGCAGGGGTCAGAATTCTTCCCTTTTTAGGGCTGAGTAACGTTGACCCCACAACTGGGAGATCATGACCTGAGCCGAAACCAAGAGTCGGACACTTAACCAACTTAGCCACCCAGGCGCCCCCGTCTTAACCATTTTTAAGTGTATAGTTCAGTCGTGTTAAACACGTTCAAATTGTTGTGAAACAGATCTCTAGAACCTCTTCATCTTCCAAACCTGAAACTCTATACCTATCAAAAAATAACTCCCCTTTCCCTTCTCCCCCAGCCCATGGTAACCATCATTCTACTTTCTGATTCTATGAATTTGACTACCTTCCATACCTCATGGAAATGGAGTCATACAGTGTCTTTTTTGACTGGCTTATTCGGTCACATTTTGTGACTTCACGTAGTGTCCTCAAGGTTTATCCATGTTGTCACAAGTGACAGGATTTCCTTCCTTTTCCAGGCTGAGTAATATTCTATTGTATGGGGAATACGACATTTGGCTTATCCGTTCATCTGTCAGTGTGTATTTGTGTTGCTTCTACCTCTTGGCTATGGTGAACGGTGCTGCTATGAACCTAGCTGTGCAAACAGCTCTTTGGGACCCTGCTCTCAATTCTTTTGGATATATACCCAGAAGTAAGGTTGCTGCATCATAGGGTAGTTCTATTTTTAATTTTTTAAGGAACCCCCACACTGTTTTCCATAGTTGCTGCTCTAATTTTATAATCCCATCAATAGGGCACAAGGGTTCCATTTTCTCTACAACTTCACACAAGCTTGTCATTTTCTGTTTGTTTGTTTATTTTTTTTAGTAGCCATTCTAATGGGTGTGAGGCGATAACTCATTGTGGTTTTGACTTACATTTCTCTGATGATGAGTGCTGTTGAGCATCTTTTCATATGCTTGTTGATGATTCATATATCATCTTTGAAGAAATGTTCATTCAAGTTCTTTGCTCATTTTTAAATCAGGTTATTTGATGATATCATTGTTGAGATGGAGGAATTCTTTAGCTATTCTGGATATTATCCCTTTATCAGATACATGATTTGTAAACGTTTTCTCCCATTCTGCAGCCTGCTTTTTCACTCTCCTGTTTGTATCTTTTGATGCACAAAAGTTTTTGAGTTTGATATGGTCCCATTTTGGCTATTTTTGCTAAGTAACTTCTTTTTTTTTTTTTTTTAGATTTATTTATTTGAGAGAGAGAGAAAGAGAGAGAGCACAAGTGGGGGTGGGGGGCAGGGCAGAGGGAGAGGGAGAAGCAGATTTCCTCCTGAGCAGGGAGCCAGATGCAGGGCTTGATCCCAGGACCCTGAGATCATGATCTGAGCTGAAGGCAGATGCTTAACTGAGCCACCCAAAGCACCCCTAAGTAACTTCATTTTAAGACAAAGAAAAGTGTGGTTATTTTCCCTGTGTACATGTTATATTCTGAATAAGCTTGTAGATTTTAAGGCCAGTGGAACAGATCTATAATAATAATAGCAAATCATAACATCTCCCTATCATTTCATTTGGTGGAAAAAGATGGTCATGATGTTTATTTTAGAATAGTCCGAAATCAGGGTGAGTAGTGCAGAGGTTAAGTGCAGTCTCTATAGTCTGTGTTCTGGGCCCATGTCCATGCCCCTCCTGGCCAGTTCTCTAAGCCTTAATTCCTTATCTTTAGAATGAGATAAGAACAGCTGCTATGTTATCTTGAGAATTAGGTGTGCTAATGTCGGCAGATTGCCCGGCACAAAGTAAGGATGGGCTCAGTAAACCCAGGCCATTGCTCTTCTAATCCCACGTTGACGGATGTTCCCTGCTATTCCAGAAGTTTTCATTAAAAAAGGCATGGTGGCAAAACTATCGAGACAATAAAAAGCTCAGTGGTCACCAGTGGTTCAAGGAGGGGGTGGGGTGACTAGGTGGAGTGCAGGGGATTTTTAGGGCAGTGAAACTATTCTGTATGATACTAGTGGATACATGACATTTTGCATTTGGTAAAACCTGTAACATAGACAACACACTAGAAAAATGAAGGTGAACTATGGACATCTTTTAAAGATACTGTATTAATATGGGCTCTTCAGTTGTAACACGTGTGTCACACTAATGCAGGATGTTACTAATGGGGTACACCGTGTATGAGGGGAAGGTAGTACTGTACTGTCTACTCAATTTTCTTTTAAACCGAAACTGCTCTAAAAGATGAAGTCTGTTAATATTTTTTATTTATTTTATTTTTATTTTTTAAAGATTTTATTTATTTATTTGAGAGAGAGAGAATGAGAGACAGAGAGCACGAGAGGGAAGAGGGCAGAGGGAGAAGCAGACCCCCTGCTGAGCAGGGAGCCCGATGTGGGACTCGATCCCGGGACTCCAGGATCATGACCTGAGCCGAAGGCAGTCGCTTAACCAACTGAGCCACCCAGGCGCCCTGTTAATATTTTTTAAAAAGGCGTGGTAATCAACAATACAATGTGCGTTCCCACCTCATTCCCTCCATCCTGGGGGAAACACATCCTCCGAGTGCACCTGCCATTAGGTGTCGTCTTGAAGTTCTCTCACCGTTTGATTGTCTGCAGCCCCCATTTTATCCTTCACCAGGTTTCTCTCCTGAGGCACCATCTAATGGGAAAGGGGTTTTGGCTGGATCTGTCATCCCCTGACAAGGAAAGACAGGACTGTTCTCTCCTTTCTGAGATTAACGTGAACAGCCAAAGATGGAGGGGCTGGGGCAAACAGTGAGAGCATTCATGACTCACCCGGGGCTTACATTTCAAACAGAGGCATTCACCTGCAATAGGTTCTGGTCCTAATTACAAGACGTCATCTCTTACTAGCTGCACTATGGGTCAGCAGTGACCTGTAAATAATCATTAAAATCTCATGTCTTCCAGGGGTATCTGGGCCCCCCCAAGGCTGACTCTAGGGGACTGCTCTTAAATGCTGTGCTGTTCCCCTTCTACCTGTGCTGATTACTCTCAAACTAATGGTTGCCATTTTTCTTTTTGAACCAAATGAAAAGATGGGGAGAGAATATAGCTTACATTGAACGCCAGGGAGACCAGCCGACAGCACATTCATATAGAAATATTCTGTACCAAGCCATTTTGCCATGTTTAGATCACTTCTCAGCCTTGGGAACTGAAGTGCAGTCACAAGCTTACGAACTGTCCTTAGCATTGGACACACCTCTGTCATATCCACCTTGAATGGTGCCTTTTGGGCATTTCAGCTGCACTGCCCTGAAAGACAAAGACGTAAAGCTGAAGGTAAATAATACCAAGTGTAGAATACTCTTGGGTGTTTGAGAAATGGCCATAATAAATAATATAATATTAGATTGTTGAAAAGCTTTGAAATTTTCCTCCAGTTGCTGAGCATAGCCATCATGGCTACCCTCCGGTATGCCCTTCTTTGAAGTTACTCTCCACCCACAGCCCTCATCGAAGGCAGGGGCCAATTTGGCAATGTTTGCCTTATGTGGTTGGCCCTTTGGCCCCAGCTGACTGGGTCACAGGGGCTCCTGACCTCAGAGGAGAAATGCTGAATGGGGACAGAGAAGCTAGAGTTTACTGGGGCCCCTGGAGCCCTAAGGTCATGTGAAGATGAGGCTTGGGCATGTGTCCTGGGAAGCCAGCTGCTTAGCTTGAGGGTGGGAAGCAGAGGTTATGTGCCTCACACAGGGAGGGCAGACGTGCAAGGAGAGGCAGAGACAGGACGACAGACGTGCAAGGAGAGGCAGAGACAGGACGACACCCGCCCCAGAGAGAGGGACATGGACAGGGTAGCAGTCTGCCGCCTTTCCAGGTCCCTGGAGGCCCTCTAAACTTCCTGTACTAGGATCCCAGGAGAGGCTCCCTTTGCCTCATAATAACCCCCTTCTTAATTGTGCTTTTGGGGAATCAATATCTGTTCCTACTACCAAATGCTGTGGGTGGAAAGCCCTCTGATGCTGAGTGTCTGTCTGTCCCATCAAAAGCAGACTCCTTTAGGAATGCATTTCAAAAATGGGCAAAGGACTTTAATAGACCTTTCTTTGAAGAAGATACACAACTAACCAATGACCCTATGAAAAGATGCTCTATGTCATTAGTCATGAGGGGAACGCAAATCCAAACCACAATGAGATACCACTTCATACCCTTTAGGATGGCTATGATTTTAAAAAAAAAAAAGAAGGAGAAGGAAAATAACAAGAATTGATGAAGATGTGCAGAAAGGGGAACCCTCCCATGTTGTTGGTGGGAATGTAAAACAGTACAGTGCTGTGGCAATTCCTTAAAAAATTAAACATAGACTTACCCTATGACCCAGCAATTCCACTCCTAGGTGTAGATGCGTAAGAATTGAAAGCAAAATCTCCAATGGCTACTTGCACATGAATGTTCAAGTGTGTGAATAATTGCATTTTTCACAATAGTCAACAGGTAAATAACCCAATGTTCATCAATATTTTTGGTATGGATAATCAAAGGTGGTCTATCTATACAATGGGATATTATTCAGCCTTAAAAAGGAATGAAATTCTGATACATGCTACACCATGGATGAACCCTGAAAATGTGCCTACTGAAAGAAACCAGACACGGAAGGACAAATGTTGTATGATTTCATTTATATGAGGTACCTAGAATAGTCCCATTCGCAGAGACAGAAGTAGGATGGTGGTCACCAGGGGCTGAGGGGAGAGGGGAATGGGAGTTGTTTAATGGGGACAGAGTTTCAATTTTGCAAGATGAAAAAGTTCTGGAGATGGATGATGGTGATGGCTGCCCAACAGTGTGCACTTAATGCCACTGGATTATATACTTAAAAATGGTTAAAATGGGAAATTTTATGTTATGTATGTTTTGCTACAATAAAAACAAACAAAGGGCCGTGGGGAACAGATTCCTTTCCTTCCTTCATCATTTTGTCACGGTCATTGAGCATCGAACAAATGCGATTTGTGCTTCCTTATCATGAAGTTTCTATGCCGCTGTAAGTAGGTGAGACATAGTGATGTGATAAGGGGGAGCTGATTGTTGTCTGATCTGTGTTGTAACCAGCATCGTTCCAGACCAATTGGAGTCAAGTCCTGAAATGGTGAGCAAATGAAGGATGATTGTGTACTTATTCAGTGGAGCTGCTCCCTCTGAGAGCACACATGTCTAAACCTTTGATGGACACACTCTTTTGAAACTTCTTCCTAATAATGCAGTGGTGTGTCTTTTCTTACCATGTTAGTAATTTTGTCCACACTGAACACAAAGTTTCCCCTGTAGGTTGTTAAAATTAAGTTAGGAAGAATGTTCATCACAGAACTATTATGATAATGAAAAAGCTACAAACAATCTAAGTGTCTAAGGTAGAGATATAGTTAGGTCCATCATGGTATATCCATACAATAGAATATTATACAGCCATTAAAAATCACATTTCTAAGGATATTGAAGGATGTGAGGAAATGCTCACAATATAATGTTGAGTCAAAAAGCAGCATACAAAACTGGATATTTATCATGGTTCTAATTTTTTATGAACATACCTGTATAGAAAATTATTTTAAGGAAAAATACTAAAATGTTAATTTTAGTGTTATTCTTTTTCATATTGTATGATTATTTCAGAGCAGAAAAATTATAAGTAATTTGATTTTTTTCCTTATACTTTCTTGTTTTGTTTTGTTTTTTCTATAAGGCATAATGTAAGTTATTTTTATATTCAGGAAAGTTAAATGTTACTAATTTTCTTAAAAAGAAAGTGAGGGGTGCCTCAGTGGCTCAGTTGGTTAAGCATCCAACTCTTGATTTTGGCTCCGGTCATGGTTTCAGGGTTGTGAGATCAAGCTGCATTGGGCTTGCACTGGGTGCATGGAGCCTACTTGTGATTCTCTCTTCCCTCTCTCTCTGCCTCTCCCCCTTCACCTACCCCTCCCCCGCAACGTGCACTCTCTCTAGAAAGAAAGAAAGAAGGAAAGAAAGAAGGAAGGAAAGAAGAAAGAAAGAAATGGAGAGAAAGAAAGAGATGGGTTAGTTTTGGTGCTCAAAGGAGTCGAGTGCAGTACTCTCAGGGCAGTTTCAAAGGCCCAGAAGCCCTTGACCCTTGTCCTAGGTCTGCAGTTGTCTTGTAGGTTAAGAGCATTGCTGAGTGGCAGTTTCCAGCCCACTGCTCCTAGAGACATCAGCTTGGTGCATCATTTATTTTGTTTGTCAACAATTAGAGGTGGCAATGCAGCCACCTGCTTCTTTTAATAGAATTTGTGTCTGACTTTGATCACTCACTGTTGTATTGACACTTTTTCTCTAATTAAAGGTTTCACTACCTGTCCCCTGCACCAATCCAAAGTTGCATAGACCCTTCTGCTCCCAAGCCTCCAGCAGCCCCCATTCTCCAAAGCTTTAGAGTTCCTGATTGCTTACTCAAAAAGGTGAGTGATTCATGCCTGGAATTCCAGGGCTTGTTTATAATCTACAGGGCAGTTATTCTGGGGAACTTTGAATTCATCTTGGTTTGAGTTTTGCGGAAAGAACTAGATTACTCTTCTTCCCCAATAAAGTGCATTCCCAGCTTGCTATTGTATGGGATACTTAAACCACAAACAAAATAAAAGCCAGTGACATACTTCCTGGTGTTAGCATCACGGGCATTATTACAAAAGGAAAATTAGGCCAGCAATTCAATACAAGTGGTATTTTATACTGCTTGTTATCATTTTTCCTGATGAGAACAGTACCTCAGATTCTGCAGGAATTGTTACATTTGTGTTTTGTAAATATAAACCTTATCATTGGCCTAAGCGTCTTCTCTTGGAATATTTAGGATATTTAGTGTGACTTGTCTATCTTGTGCACTACATGAATCAATGTGCGATTGTGTAGCAAGAATTTAACTCAGAGTTATTAAAATCTATCACCACCAAGTAAAACACTTGTTTGCAATGGCTGAGGAATATTTTTTTAAATTAAATAATAATGGTAATATGTTCTTGGGCATTCTTTAAGAAAGTCACCCTGGGTCTAGGAAAAGCACCACGTTCTTTGAAAACTTTGGAAACAAATCACTTTCCTTAGCCAAAATGGAAGCAACTAGGCGATTAAAATGATTATCTACTTTGAAAGCAGAGACTACAAGATTGAAATATAAAATACCCTTACAGAGGAACTTAAAAAAACAAAACCTTAAAATAAAGACTAATCTAGAACACTTGCTAGAAAGAGCAGCCAATGTTATCAAATTCAGTTCTACCAGCACAATGCACCCTTGAGAGTCTTGTTTGACATTGTTGAATATTGAGACTGTTTGGACACAATTATGGCTGTTGTTGGTCACAGCTCTGGCATGACACTAAACTAACACACTTGTGCTGTCATTGTCTCAAGGTCAAGTTCAGACCATACCAGAAAGCTTAGCTACAGCTGAGTGGGTGACAAGTACAAGATCAAGGCTATTTGCTATGGTGACTGAACACCTCCATTGTAAGAACAAAATTTTTAATCAACGTGACATTTTATTCAAGTAGGGAATAAATCTAAATATTTAAAAAATATTTAAAAAATTTTAAATAGTAAATATTTAAAAAGAAATGGATACCCAGTGGGGAGAGGCCATGGAATTCCTCTAACAAGTCTCTCTTCTGGAAATAGCTAGGGAAACCCCCAAAAGCACAGAAAATGCCTCACCTTAAAATGGTGAACCCCTGCTAAAATTAAATGTCCATCCTGGGAGCTGACCAAGGAAGGTCATTACAAATCAACACATGAATAAAAGTTTTAGGAATGTAATCCACCAGGTTATAAACATCAACTGTTTAGTCAACTTTTGTTGATTGATTTTCATGTCGTCATAAAAATCTAAATATTTATGGTGGCGTTTAACAAAGCAGTATCCATCTATTGATTTAATTTAGCATGCTAAAGCTTCCTTTAAAACTGGGAAGAAGAAATAATTTAGGGAAGTAGTTTATGATTATTGCTTTTAACTTTGTCGAGATGTAATTCATATATAATTCATCCATTTAAAATCTACAATTCAGTGGCTTTTAGTGTATTTACAGAGTTGTACAACCATCACCATGGTCAATTATAGAATATTTTCATCACTCCCAAAAGAAACCCTATATCCCTTAGCCATCACTTCCTAATCTCCCCTTAACCCCACGTCACCTCCAGCCTTAGGCAACCACCAGTCTACTTTCTATCTCTATAGATATGCCAATTCTGGATATTTCATATAAATAGAAATAATATAGTATGTGGTCCTTTGTGATCTGGCTTCTTGCACTTGGCATATTGTTTCCCAGTTTCATCCATGTTGTAGCATGTATCGGTTTTTCATTCCTTTTTGTGATTGAATAATATTCCATTATATGAATATATCACATTTTATTTATCCATACATCATCTGATGGATGTGTGGGTTTATCCACTTTTTGGCTGTTATGAATAACGCTGCTGTGTACATTTGCATACAAATCTTTGTGTGGAGATATGTTTTCAGTTCTTGTGGGTAGAAACATAGGAGTGGAATTGCTAGGTCATATGGTAACTGTTTAACCTTTTTCTTAAACATTTGACCCAGCATGTATTTATATATAACTCAAGCAGATAACCCTTAGAACTCTTACTGTGACTCTAGTTTACCCTATTAAGGCTGTTGATTGAGACACTCCTAGGACATGCAAGTCTCTCTCACTGCTCAGTACCAGAGTTTTCTATATTGATTTGTGTTTATGTATGTGACACCTCTCTCCAAAATAACATAATGTGACAACTTGGAAATTATATGGCTTATAATGATAGCACCCCTTAAAGGAGAGCAGACAAAGTTAGGTAGGGACACTGGGATGCTTAAAGTCATAGTAATTTGTGGTGGCCTGAAATAAGATCTTAGACCACCTAATCACCATGTCTACACCCAGAAGATGTAGTATGTGACTATCATCTAAATTATAATGAGAAAGAGCTTTCTCTTTATGGGCACAGGTCCCTCTTACTTTTCCTTCCTAGGAATATTAACAGTGTTTCCAGGGGTATGTGTGTATGTGTGTGTGTGTGTATTTATGGTGTATGAACCAATTAACTTGAAATAGGTAAGATTCTCTCCTTGTGTAGGGCAATGTAAACACTTTTTCAAACAAGGAGTTTAGTAGCAATTTTCAAGTATACGTGTCACCCAGGTAGCTTTGGGAAAATTTTAAACAGATACTTTTCATTAGTTCTAAGACTATACTCTTATTTTTATATGTATTTTTCCCTGTAAAGCCTTTAATTCTTCTAGAAACCTTTTATCTGAAAAGGTTTACTTTATCAAGGTTTATGTTCTTATAAGTTTTGGCATTTCATTCATTCATTCATTATATTCATTCATTCAAATCCATTCATTTATTGAAAGCCAGTGGGAATTTCAAGGTACTTGGAGAGAGATCAAGAGAGGGACATTTGATGGGATTGGAGAGGTGGGCAGAGATGGATCTTGTAGAGCTCTGGAGGTTTGGTAATAAGGATTTTGGGTTTTGTTCTGTGTTCAGCAGGAAGCCACAGATGGGTTTCAAGGGAGGATGTCATATGATACGTTTGAAGAAGATACCTCTGAAGTATTGGAAATATAGGGCCATTCAACAATCCACAAGAGAGATGATGGTGGCTTGGATTAGGGAGGTGGCAGTGTAGATCTGAGAAGAGGATGGGTTGGGGATATATTTTCGGAGTAGCTATAGAAGTGGAATTGAGAAAGATGAGAGAGAGAGAACGAATCAAGCATTACTCCTAGACATTGAGAGGTGGGATAGAAGAAAAGGGTCTTGCAAAAGGGATTCCAAAGAGGCAGAGATAGAATAGAAGGCAAACCAAGAACATGGGAGTCACAGGAGCCAAGAGAGAAGAATGCCTTGAGAGGGAGGGAGGGAAGAAGAAGCTGGAGGTCTTGATCAGGGCAATTTCAGTAGAATGACAGGGAGATAAGAGTAGAATTGGATTACCACGGGTTAAGGAGTGAAGGGGAGGTGGATCCAGTGGGTGTATAGACAATTCCTTTGAGAAGTTCGGATGTGAGAAAGAGCACAGAAATGGGGAAGTGGCTGAGGTGGATGAAATAGGGAGTTTCTCTTAACATTAGAGACAGGAGTGCACTTGTTCATTAATGAGGACAAAGGAAAAGACAGAGAGAGAGATTGCTAGCTAATCACTATTCTTTTTTTGTTTTGTTTTTTAAATTTTATTATGTTACGTTAGTCACCATACAATAAATCATTAGTTTTTGATGTGGTGATCCATGATCCATTGTTTTTGTATAACACCCAGTGCTCCATGCAGTACGTGCCCTCCTTAATACCCATCACCGGGCTAACCAATCCCCCCTCCCCCCTCCCCTCTAGAACCCTGTTTGTTTCTCAGAGTCCATAGTCTCTCATGGTTCATCTCTCCCTCCGATTCCCCCCCCTTCATTTTTCCCTTCCTTCTCCTAATGTCCTCCATGCTATTCCTTATGTTCCACAAATAAGTGAAACCATATGATAATTGACTTTCTCTGCTTGACTTATTTCACTTAGCATAATCTCCTCCAGTCCCATCCATGTTGATGTAAAAGTTGGGTATTCATCCTTTCTGATGGCTGAGTAATATTCCAGTGTATATATGGACCACATCTTCTTTATCCATTCATCTGTTGAAGGGCATCTTGGCTCTTTCCACAGTTTGGCTATTGCAGACATTGCTGCTATGAACATTGGGGTGCATATGGCCCTTCTTTTCACTACATCTGTGTCTTTGGGGTAAATACCCAGTAGTGCAATTGCTGGGTCATAGGGTAGCTCTATTTTTAACTTTTTGAGGAACCTCCACACTGTTTTCCAAAGTGGCTGCACCAACTTGCATTCCCACCAACAGTGAAAGAGGGTTCCCCTTTCTCCACAACCTCTCCAACATTTGTTGTTTCTTTCCCTGTCCATTTTTGCCATTCTGACTGGTGTAAGGTGGTATCTCAATGTGGTTTTGATTTGAATTTCCCTGATGGCTAATGATGAACATTTTTTCATGTGTCTGTTAGCCATTTGTATGTCTTCTTCAGAGAAGTGTTTTTTCATGTCTTCTGCCCACTTTTTGACTTGATTATTTGTTTTTTGGGTGTTGAGTTTGAGAAGTTCTTTATAGATCTTGGATATGAGCCCTTTATCTGTAGTGTCATTTGCAAATATCTTCTCCCATTCTGTTGGTTGCCTCCTTGTTTTGTTGACTGTTTCCTTTGCTGGGCAGAAGCTTTTTATTTTGGTGAAGTCCCAAAAGTTCATTTTTGCTTTTGTTTCAGGGAAGGAGGGAGCTTTTGGAGATGTATCTTGAAAGAAGTTGCTGTGGCACTATTCTTTTCTAAAGCATGAAAGAGGCAAGATTGGCAGTTGAGAGCTGGGGTGTGGACAGAGCCGAGAGGAAAAGGTGTGGGATTCCTATCTTGTTCAGTGGGAAGATACGCTTACTAGGGAGAGAAGGATTTGGAATCTCAGGCTGTGTGGAGGACCATTTAAGATAATTCATTTAAAAGGAAATCAAATTCACCAGGATTGTTTGTGAGATGAGTTTTGGTGATACAGAACACAGGGTTAAGTAACAGCGAATCCCAGGGTGGGATCAGTGTCTTCTTCTCCCATTCTCTTTCAGTTGACTAGGGAGAAAGCCTCAGGATGGTGCGAGTACATCTATAGCAATTCTCTAACTTCTGTTAATGTCCCTTTTTAGTCAAGAGAGAGCAGGTCTCAGACTTGTAGCTTTCCATCTGAAATTATGTCAAGTAGGAATTGAAAAACACTGCTTTGCTTTCATTGTACTTGATTTTCTGTGATTAATTATGCTTTTGTCAAGGGATACTGGTTTTCCATGTGTGTTGGTGAAACACAATTTTCTTTTAAAATAGAATTATTTGAGTTTAAAAAGTGAAGCAACACAAAGAAAGAATCTGCCGGAGTTAATAGTATAGAGAGTATGGGACATGACCAAAATGGTGACAGTGGCAGAAGACTAGGAGTTGCATTCCCTCATGTTGCCTGACCTGATTTTCATTAGGGTAACAGTTAACTTCTACTCCTGTAAGTTAGTGTCAAAGGGATGAGTCTCAAAGTCCCTGAGGTGAGGTGGGCTGCACTGTGGGTTGGGAACCGCACAGATGAATTAATAGCCCAGCATCCCAGGAACCACCATGTGAGCTAATCCAATGGCAAGTGTTTGTGAGTTAGCTGGGCGACAAAAGAAATCCTAGGGCAGATGAGCAGTTGGTGGCACTGCCTGGTGCTGTACTCTTCCCCTACACTCTCTACCCCAGCTGTTGCCTCCTGTTAGAGTTCCTCCTGCTGCCATCTGCACCCACCTTCCCTATGTAGTATTATCTTTCTGCTTTAGAACTGTTCTCACTCCCTGCCCTACTGTGCAAGGGAGAGAATACACCAGAAGCTGAAGACACATGCCCAACCATCTGACTTCAGCCTTGGCCCTTGGCCTTTGCGAGCCATGGGCACAACCACTGGATCAGTCAGGGACTCTGGGATTTTCCTGGTCCGTGGTGCCTTAAGGAAACATATTGTTTCCTAAATGGAGAGTATGCCTTTCCTGGTAGAAGGAGGGAAAAAGTGCCTTTTCTTTGTTCACTTCTGGATTTCCAACCATATATGTAGACTTGTTTCTAGCAGAACAGTATCTGTAGGATGACCAACTTTTCCCAGTTTTCCTGGGACTGTCCCGGTTTTAAAACCCAAAGTCTCACATCTTAGGAATCCCCACAGTTTCAGGCAAACTGGAGTGGTTGGTCACCCTCATCTTAGGTCCCGAGACAAGTATACACTTGTGGGGTGGCATTTCTCTTAGACACTAAAGAATGTTCAGATGGCTGTGTCCAGAGATCTGTGTTTTGACAAAGTCAAGGGTATTAAATGATTTCCTCATTTAGATTTAGACCACAGTGAAAATATTAAAACCATGCTGTTTTTGTTAATACAAGTTATGTAATGCATCAAGAGAAGGGTTTGTTGCATCAGCAGTGGCTTTGATTGGGCTGAGCCAGGAAAACCTACAAAGAACCATTCTTCAAGGCATGTTTATAAAACCTGCTATGTTCACAGTGAAACGGAAGCCCCAATCAACTTCTTACTGATGCATTGATCCTATGGCGTACCTGTCTGCAAAACAGGCTGTGCTTACCCCAAATATTTGGGATTTGCATTGTGTGTTACCTTAAAGTAATGCTAGCTGCAATGATAACCCCAAGATGAATAATTGCTCCAAACAGTAGAAGTTAACTTCTTACTCACTTCAAGTCCAAAACAGATGTTCCTGATGGGTTGGTAATCCTTCTCCAAGCAGTGATTCAGGGACCCAGGATCCTTCCATTTTGTGGTTATATCCAACACGTGGCTTTCAAGGTTGTGATGATCTGCATCAAGCCAATGGAAGGGTAAAGAACATAGGAAAACATGCATGGAAGCTCTGGGGAAGGACAAGCTTGGGTGTGGCATACATCATCCGTTCACATCCCATTGGCTAGACCTCAGTCCCAGGCCACGCCCGCTGCAAGCGGGTTGGGAAATGCTGTCTAGCTAGTGCCTGGAAAGAAGAGGACGTGGGTTTGGTGAAAGCCAGCAGTGTCTATGACAAGTGATTGTCTTGTGTCTTTCTCACTATAAACCAGAGGCCGATTTAATCCCGAATGTAAGAGACCTGCAACTGCAGACACATGGGATTGAATTCTGTTTCTTTTCCTCTTTCTAAATGTACTCCATCCTCACACATAAGTTGTTCTTTTTTTTTTTCTCCCAAACTATAGCTCATTTGGGTCAAATAAAAATAGAGAGGCTATTTCTTAATGTGTCATCTCGAACTCTTTAAGAAAGAAGATGCAGTCATAATTATAAAACAAATACACTTAAAACATGTGACTGATCCTTCTGGTTGAACAGGTCCCTCCACCTAAGGGTAACTTCATAAGACTCATGGAGGTCTGCATTAGTTTTCTATTGCTGCAACAAACTACCACAAACTCAGTGGCTGCAAACAACACCAATTTATTAGGGTTCTGAAGGTCAGAAGTCCAAAATCAGCCTCAGTGGGCTTAATATCATGGTGTTCACAGAGCTGCATTCCCTCTGGAGGCTCAAGGGAGAATCTATTTCTCTGACTTTGCCAGCTTCTAGAGGCCACTGCAGTCCTTGGCTCATGGCCTCACATCATGCTGACCTCTGCTTTCATCAACACATCTCCATCTCTCTCTGACTCTCTTGCCTCCCTTTTATAAGGACCCTTGTGATTACCTTGGGCTCCCTTAGATAATTCAATATAATCTCTCCATCTCAAGGTCCTTAACTTAGTCATGCCTGCAAAGTCCCTTTTGCCATGTAAGGTAACATTTCAGAGGTTCCAAGGATTAAAACATGCACATCTCTGGGTGAGTAGGGAGCTATTATGCAGCCTACCATAAGATCCTGTGCCTCTACTTTGAATGATAATCAGCATGTCTAAGTCTACATTGAGAGAGGAATGGGTACGATTGGGTCATTGACCTGACTGAAGTGGGATGGGGTAGGTAGCAATCTGTAGGACACTGGAGGGACTGGATCATCAGGGACTGTAACAATCATGACATATTGATGTCAGTACACAATAGGAGAAGAAACATGAAAACAAGCCAACATACAAATAATAACTTGTGAACATCTTCATAGAAATTGATGAAGGTGTGGGTAGAAGGACCTCAGAGTCTTTGTGTAAGGATAAAAAGAAAACAGAAGTGGTTTTTGTAGGACCATATTATGGATAGATAAAGAGATTGCCAAAGCTGATCACAGAATTGGCAAAGGGCCATGAGCATGATGCGCAGCGTGGGGACTTCCGCTAGGGGGGTCTCACAGCTAGAATAGAGTGTCTGACATTTCTTACTTTGCTATCAGTTTAATCTCCCAGAGATTTGAGAACATGGGGAAACAACCCATACCCTCAGGATCCAGTTCTAGCTAATAAAGAGAAATTAGTTCTGTGGAAATAAAAGTAATCTTGGAGAAGAAAGACCATGGGGCATCACTTATGTATATCAATGATTTTATGTGTGGGCTGGGGGGAAAAAGGGAGAATTATATTTGTTCCAGGGGCTATGCTAAGGGCCTTACTTCTATAAACAGTGCAAAAGTCCTATGAAGTAGTTAATTATATTAGTTATCTATTGCTGTGTAACAAATTGCCCCCTAATTTAATAGCTTAAAACCAATAATAATCATCTATTATCATCCTTTATGGTTCTGAGGGTTGATTGCATTCATCTAGGAGTTCTGGCTTGGGGTATGTACATGTTTGCTGGCAGACTGTAGCTGAGGCAGGAATAATCCTAAGGCTTCTTTGTACACATGTCTGATGCCTGGTTTGGGAACGCTCAAACACTGAGCAACTGGAAGACCTAGTAGCTTTAGGAGAGTCAAACTTCTTACGTGGTGGCTCTGGGCTCCCCAGGGGACTCTGCATATAAAATATAGGACTCTCAGTTCAAATTCAAATTTCAGAGAAACAACAAATAAGCTTTATTAGTATTAGTATGCCCTGTGCAGTATTTGGGACATACTGACACTAAAAAATTATTTGTTGTTTTTCTGAAATTCAAATTTAGCTGGGTGTCCTGTACTTCCACTTGCGAAATCTGGGAACCCTATTCCAAAAGTGCGCGTCTTGTGTTGCCTTGCATGCCTTACTCTCAGAAGTTGCATAGCATTCTGCCTGCCCAGATAGGAAGGATTCTACATCCCATTGTAAGAAAAGCGTACGGGATGGGGCACACATGTATATTTATTGGTGTGGCCATCTTTGGAAAACACAGTCTTCAGAATAGCCCTCCTCTGTACAGATCAGGAGACTTCGGTACAAGCAGGTTCCCTGACTTGGTGAGGTGACATTGCCAATAAGTGGGAGTGCCAAGATTCAAGTCCATGGCTGCCTGGACCCAGAATCCATTTTGGAGCTCATGATACCCAAGAATGAGGAAACTTTTGCAGCTAAGCACACAATCTAGACTTTAGGGAAGCAGATTTCCCCAAAGATCGGAGGAGAGATAGGCCAGATGTCCTGGTCAGAGATTTTCAAATGAATGATGTCTCCATAGGGCTGGGATGTCACTCTGCACCTGCAATTGCAAGTGATCCTCCTGCAGAAGAAAAGGGAATGGGGCTAGTAAAACCAGAGGCCGCACAGGAAATCCTCTGATGTTCTCAGACTTTAAAAGGGCAGGAACAAAAATGGGAAGGAAGAGCACTTACCCGAGGACAAATAGAAATCCGCGGTGGAGAATTGTAGGAAAGCAGCAGGAAGTGTTACACCCCAAATGGTCTCAGAGAGAATGGCTGGGAAAACAAGGAAGGGCTAGACTTGTTGCTTCAGGTCAATGGTGTAACATTTATGGGCCAGAAAAGGAAGGAACTCTTTCAAGACAATGACCTTGAAACCAAAACAGCCTCTGGAATGCAATAGATGATCAATACATGTTAGTTCAATGCATGAATTAACATGAAAATAGGTTGAGAAGGGAAATAAAGTTATGCCAGGATTCGCCCCAGTAAGAAAGCACTGAGGTGTTTTGTTTTTTGTTTTTAAAGATTGTATTATTTGAGAAAGAGAGAGATAGCAAGAGAGATTATGAGCAAAGCGGGGGAGCGGGATGAGGGAGAAACAGGCTCCCCACTGAGCAGGAAACCCCATGCGGGACTCGATCCCAGGACCCTGGGATCATGACCTGAGCAGAAGGCAGACACTTAACTAACTGAGCCACCCAGGTGTCCCAGCACTGAGTTCTTTGAAATGGGGCTTTTGGTGCCAAAGATCTACAGCCAGGTGGGATGCTAAGAGTAGAGACTGTAAAGAAAACAAAAGTAATGAGCAAACATCAGTCTAATGTCCTGAAGGAGTAATTAATGACAATTAAGATGGGATATTGGCAATAATTAGGACCACTATTCCATCGCCGAATTAGCAGAAGAAGTTTTGACTCACAAGTATCTTTGGTTTGAAATGGTTAAAATGTAAAACAAAGTCATTCATTTTAAAGATTTTTCTTAGTTTAATGTTTAAAATCTTCTAACTGTATTTTCTTGCCAGGGAAAACCTTTAGCAGAGGGCACGCGACGTGATGAGCACTGGGTGTTATATGCAACTAATGAATCATTGAACACTACATTAAAAACTAATGATGTACTATATGTTGGCTAACTGAATTTAAATTTAAAAAGTAAAAAAAAAAACGAATTAAAAAAAAGAAAAAGAAAAAGAAAGCAAACTTGAACATTTGCTCTCACCCCTTAAGCTTGAATATAATTTATTAACTGAAGACATTGTCTTTGTGACTATTTTAATATTTAGCCCTATGAACCACAGGGAACTTTTTTTGTGGAATGGATAGTACAAAAAAAAAAAAAAGGTTTGTTTTTGGTTTGGTTGTGCTTAAAATTTGTTTGTTGGCAAAATAATTTTGACTAATGTAATCAATAAAATGCTTTGCCTTTTCATTTGTAATTATAGACTTTATGTATAAATGCTGGAGATTTCCCATCAAGCCCCTGTGAGATTTGCATTCAGAATGCCTGTAGCTGAAAGCATTTAGCTTGTTTTGGTATTCAGAAATCTGTTGACAGACACCAAAAATAAGACATCGGATACATTTATTCAGTCATTATTTTTTTGAATTCCTACCATGTGCAGTCTGTGTTTTAGGCACTGAAGACAGAGCAAGAAATAGGATAGGCTCTGGTAAATAAGTAATCAAATTTAAAAAAATAAATAACTTCAGAGAGCAATATATACCATAAAAGAAAAAAAAATAGGTGGGGGGATATGGAATAACTGCAGAAACTTCTATCATAGATATTTAGCTAAGATTTGTACAGGATAGTGGGGGGCCTGGGTGGCTCAGTGGGTTAAGCATCTGACTCTTGGTTTTGGCTCAGGTCATGATCTCAGGGTGGTGAGATCGAGCCCTGCATTGGGCTCTGCGCTGAGCACAGAGTCTGATTAAGGTTCTCTCTCTCTCCCTCTCCCCCCCCACCCACCACTCATTCTCTTTCTCAAAAAAAAAAAAAAAAAAAAGGATTTGTATAGGACGGTGACATATGAACACAGATTAAATGATAAGGAGCTAGCCATTATGGATATAATATATTATCCCTGTAATAAATCCTCTAAGAATGTATTTAGTTAGTTATTTAGGCATTTGGCCTCCCAGAACTGTGGGAGCTGGTTAACTTGTCTTAGACATGAGGCTGTTTCTGTATCCGTGCTCCACTGGAAGTCCGCAGAGCAGGCCAAGGAGTGAGGGAAGGAGGGACATGCTGGGAGTTGGCACCTGACTGGGCTCTCACCGCCTTCAAGCCTCTGGCCTTGGTGCCCTTTGTCATTGGGCTAAGTGTGCCCTGGGCAGGATCCTGCGGGGACTGCAGGTGCCATGGCTCAGCTGCTGTCCAACCAAACGGGCCAGCAGACAGGCCTCCACGTGGGCGAGCTGGCCCAGCACCTGGAGCCCAGCGTTGGCCTTCCTAGCAGGACAGAATGATGCTGCACCGCCATTTCTGCCTTCCACGTCTCGTACACGATTGTGGCCCATGCTAACCTGGAGCTGTGCCTGGAGAGGAATTCTAAGAAGTAGAGTTCCAGCTTAGCCAAGTTGACACAATACAAGCCGAGTCCAGCTTGTTCTCAGAATAGCTAGATGACCAGGGTGGCTCACCTCCCCCATTTTGGCTCCTGCCTTGCCTCCTCAGTGCAGACCTGTTTAATACTGCTCTTGCCAGCCCATACACACACTTCCAATTCCCCCTCATTTCTATTTTCCGTGGCACTCATTACCTTCGTATGCACGATGTTACTGATTATTATCGTGTTTGCTTCCCATCAGTAGAATGGAGGCTCCACAAGAGCACAGATACTTCTCCATTTTGTCTCCTGGTGTGTCCCAAACACCTTGGACAGCCCTGTCACAGAGCGGGCACTTGATGGCTACTGTTGAAGGATAGAGAACGGTGGGAACATGTCAGAGATGAGTCTGGAGGAATCAGCAGTGGCCAGGGCAGGTAGCATGGATTTCATTTTAAATGTGGTGAGAAGCCTTTGGGAGGTTTGCACCTGAGGAGTCATGTTTTATAAAGCTCGCTCTGGCAGTGTGTGCGTGTGGAGAGGTGGGCGTGAGGGGTTTGGGAGAGGGCTGAGCTTGGAAGCAAGAAGACCAGGTAGGAAGTGATTACAATTGTCCCGTTCTACAATCACAATCGTACAATCGGCCAGAGGAGAGGCAGGTGGTCAGATTCAGGATATATTTAAATGGGAGAGCTTTCAGCACTTGCCAATGGGTTGGATGTAAAAGATAAGGGTAGCTCAGGGTTTTATTCTGAGCTACTGAGTGACATGGTGGGCCCATAGGCAGAGCAAAAGATTGGGAGAGGAGGAAGTGGTCTGAGGACAGAAACCATGGTTCTCGTTTATGATTCAACAGGTATTTACTGAGTCCCTATTCCATGCTGAGCACAGTCTTAGGGATACAACAGTGAACAAACTGAACTAAAATCCCTGCCCTCTGGCAGCTTACATTCTCGTGGGAGGAATAAACAATAAACAGGAAAGCCAGTAAGATGTTATGAGGTTATAGGAGGTGTGGATAAGGGAGGGTATAGGGAGTATAAAGGGAGGTTGTAATTCAAAATAAGGTGGTCAGGAAGACCTCTTTAATAAGGGGCCTTTGGAAAAGACTTGGAGGGAGGTAAGGGAGGAAATCATGAGGACGCCTGGTGAAGGAGTTTTCCAGGAAAATGGAATAGCAAATTATCCTAAGTTGGAGCCTGTCTGCCATGTTTGAGAGGCAGCAAACAGACCAGCAGTGAGAGAGGAGGACAAAGAAGCGATGAGTTGGGGATGTCAGTCAGTCCATGTTACAGATTTGGATTTGGTATGAAATGAGAAGCCACTGGAAGCAGGGGAGGGACATGAGCCAATTTTACCTTTTGAAAGTTTTGAACCACTATTAAATATCCTGGTGGACTTGTCAAGGAAGAATCTGGATATGAGTCTGGAGCTGAAGGGAGAAATTATTGCTGGATTTGGGTGCTATCTGTCTATGAGAATATTAATGCCACAGGACCAGATAAGGTCAACCAGGGAAACATTATAAAGAGAGAAGTGCAAATAAAAGGCAGCAAAAATCCAAGAAGGAAGTGTCATGCATGGATACTCAGACCATCTATAGTTATGCCTGGTTCTGTTTCTTTCATGGTGGGGGACCACTATTGGGAGCAATGCTTGATTTAATTCTTACGCAGTGCTCTGAGAGTCCATAATCAGAGAAATTTACAAATTCAAAAATGCATAATACATACATGTGTATATTGTAGTCCTTTGTAAGAAAAGCTAGAACTGTAAGTGGTATCTGGTGGGCAGATGTAACTGACAAGACCCAGAAGTGACCAGACATTCTCAGCTACAGGTAACATCCATTCTTTGCTCCTGGGACCAAACCCTGCTGTTGGCAGAGGCTGGTGCTTTGTGCAATTAAGGCCAGTTAAGGTCACAGTTGCCTTGAAACTTTTGCTCGAAAAGATTACTCTTGCCCGCCCACAGATGGTCAGAGGCTAGCTGTAGTGTTCTGGTAAACCAGCTCTCCGCAATGAGGTGGCATGGGAGGAGCCTGATTTGTGGTGTTTGCCTGTTTCCATGCTGTAAATACTCTCACTACAGCTGATTTCTGGTTACCGATGATTTAACAACTGGCTCTCAAAATTCCTGTCATTTTCCTGCATATCTAACGGCTGACGTCAGCATACCAAGCTTTCTCTTTCCATGACCTATGGCTAGGCTATGCTTTTGAAGCATCCAAACCTACGGCTTCTCAGATTCTCTCCACTCCCTCTATCTGTGCCTACAGTTCACGTTGAAGATGGCCAGGTGCCCAGCATGATGGCATTTACCTCTGAAACTAGGAGCTCTTTCTCTGTTAAGTCACTTTTAACCATGACCCCAAGAAGACATGAGCAAGTGTTTTCTGCATTGAACTGCTGTCTTTGTCATTTCCTACTGCAGGATACTTGTCCTTGCTGGGATGGCCTGTATATCTGACGTATGTGATGCTTTCTGCATGATTAAATTATTCTGAGACCTCCTATAGGGAGGGCCCTGAACTTGATGCTGGGGATACAATGAGCACAAGTCTGCCCTCTAGGCCCTTGTAGGAGAACTGAGAGAAATGGAAAGGATACCTGGGAAGGTTATAATAATTACTATTTTTTTTTTAGAGTCAGCAAATGTACCATGCAAAATGAGGGCTACAGATGGTGGATGCTGTGGGAGTTCACAGTAGGCAAACTCAGGCAGGCTTTCTTGGGGGCTGTGGGCTGGAATCTGTACTAAGGCACAACGTGAGCACCATGAGAAGCTTGGGCCTGGGGTACCATTTACTTTTCTCATTTTCATTTGCCTCTTTGCATCAAAGGAAATCCATTCCCCCAAGCACTTTTAGTGGTCAGCAAAATGCCGTGGGTGACTATACATTAGAACAAAGACAGACAGTATCTCTATATCTATTTACTTATATCGGTGCATTACTCTCCCCACCCCCAATTCTACCCCATCTCTAAAAGTCACATATGGGAAATTCAACATCCTTTGGGACTCACTGCTCCTTAGGAGTGGAAAAGAGACTATTTACTGAGCCATTTCACTACATTTAGAGCCCAGCGACCTTTCTCCCATATGTACTATACTGTGTTTGGGAAAAGAAGCTCCATAAGTTGGTCAGTGGATTCCCTCTGGTCACTGCAGCCTCTTTTTTTCACGCTGATCAGCAGACCTGGCACGAAGCCTCTCAGGTGGGTCATGTGGCTGGGAGAAGAAGTCAGACAAAGCCATACCAGGTGCCACCCCCTCTGGATCCCCAGGACAGGAGGCATTTTGTGGTTGGCGGAAGACGCAACTGTCCCCCATCACTCTTTGTATACGTGATGGTGATTTGGGGGGAAATGCACAAACCAGAAGACGTGCAGATGGTGAGGCTGTTCTCCCTGGTGACATTTGTGCTGCATTCCTGCCCCCGCCTCGTGTGCATTGCAACACTCAGACCGGTGGCTTCTGGGAGCCAAGTGGCTGATTGGGAACCCCAGGAGGCAGCAAATACAAATTAATCTTCAGGCCCACCAGTTCCCCTGAAACATACCACTTGCTAAACTGTGACTTTCAAGCCAAGAGCAGCAGTTTTCCACAGCTCAAGTCTGGAAAAGGCTATGAAACCACATGGGTCAGAAAACCAAAGGTGGTTTTTTGCTATTTTGCTTGGAGCACCAACTTCAGAATTCCAGATGTGCTGCAGCTGGAGAAAGTGTGTGTCCACAAAGCTGCATAGCGACTTCAGAAAGGCAACTGCTGGGGGTTTCCAAAAACAGACCATTGACATGCTTCTCGTTTCTTTTCTCTTCCTTCCTTCCTTCCTTCCTTAGCTTATCTGAACTGCTGGACTTACTTGTTTAGAAAGAAAGAGAAAAAAACCCACAAAAACCCAAACCTGGCACCCTTTGTTTTGTTTTCTCAATTTTCTTGTCAACTGACTCATGATAAAAAAAATATGTCAATTTCAATTCTGCAGAACAGAAAACTAGAGAATTTATAGGCAACTACTGGAAACAAAGGGACCATCTGGTTTTTTAAGTATAATTTTTCTCCAAAATAGTTCTCTCCAAGTACTAAGATCATTTACTTTTCCTCACTTCACCACCGTGAATATTCCTCTTTTTCCATAGAACCACAGTGCCCAACTCAGGTGGGTTTCTTTGAAAAGGCCCCTTCTCCTTGGGGTGGGGGGGACTTCCCCTCCAGAAGGCCTATGGGGTAACAGGGACATCTGTCTCTGATGCGGGGAGGGCTTTGTTATGGGAAGCAGCTCCATGACTAGTGGAGGTCATCCAACCCTGGTTATTTTGGTTCATTTGTCATTTTGTAGTGACAGTTTTCACTTTCCTCCAGGAATCTCCAGGGAGGTTTTACAACATTGTGACTAAAACTCAGTCATGTGCTGGTAGCTTCCCCAGACTAAAGATTTCCTTGCCCCAAAGCCAGAGGTGGCTCCGTCAATGGGGCAAAGTCTTATGTAAGCCATGTGACGGTAACCAGTGGTCTCTAATCTTCTACCCTCCTTCCTTTCAGTCCAGTGCTTCCTGGCTCACAGCCCCCTCCCACATTCAGGAACCATCTGGCATCCATGTCAGGGTTTCTGGAGGTTCCCGATGGGGCCTTGCATTCTGCTCACCAGGCCGGGCCTCAGAGAATTGTCAGATGTGGACTTCCTGTGCTCAGCAGCTTGCTTTCCTGGACCCCTCTCTTTTCTCGGCCTCTTTCTCTCTCTTCCACCCCAGTGTCAAATGCAGCTCCCGGTCCACAAGGCACCCTATCACAAGACTGTGGCACTTGGCCCACTTTGCCGCAGGCTCAGGAGTGATGGGCTGGAGCTCTAAGTGAATGTTATACAGTCCTGACCTGAGCCTGATCTTCCTCTTCAGGCCCTCAGGGTCTTGCTCTGCCCCTGGGTCCTCTAGTTCCCTGGAACTGGTCCTGTCATCACCCCAGCTCCTCTCCCACGTCCCCCACCCCCAGGCCACCCTCACCCTCCCTGGGTGGCCCTGAAGTCTTCCCATTCTGCGCACTTGATTTGCTGCAGTGCATTCTAAGCTCACTCTTCCTGGGAAGACTATGCCGAGGTGGCCTCTCCTCCCTCCACCAAATGGCCCACCAAACCCATGAGGATATTTTCATCCTCATGGATGAAAGAGAGAAGCAACTGTCTATAAGCAGAAAGGAATGATGCCCCTCTGGTATAAGGCCATGACTAATAATTTGGGAATTGGCTTTATTTCTCACTAAACTCAGCCTGCACTGTCCCCATCTGGGACTATGCAGGGTCTTTATTGCACCAGATTTAGGTTCAAATACGTGTCAAGTGCCAGACATTCTGGTGAGCACTACAGATACAAGAGTGGACAAGCCAGGCATGTCTCCAAACACGTGCCGCTGGTGAAGAAGGGCGCGTGGGGACCTGCCCAGAACCCTGGAATGTGCTCAGGCCCCTTGCTCCAGCCACATTCAGTTTCACCTCTGGGAATTCAGGTTGGACCACCAGGCGAGCTTGTGCCTTATGAGCTTGGAGACCACAGAGCTCAGAACATCCTTGAGGATGTTGGGGTCCCAGACGCCAAAGTGAAGTCTTGGAGTTACCACCCCAAGTTTACTCCAGCTCTGGCTCTGGCTCTGGCCAGAGCTGGGGACGTCCATTCACAGGGTGACAGCTACTGGAGCCCAGAGGGAGGTCAAGACTGGGGCCACAGAACACCTCCAGTGAATGCCAGTTTCTGCTTTGTGACCATACCCATGGTCACAGCTTGATCCCCTTGAAGTAGGGGTGGGGGGAAGCCACAAAAGCCAGGGATGGTATGATTGTGGCTCTCAGCAGTTGTGTCCTCATTTCTGTGGTCAAGCAGAGAGGCTGAGAACATGTTCTGAGAAGAATGATCCAGTAATGCTGGCTGAGTGCCAAGGGCAGAGAAGCAGGTTAAGATGGCCCCGGGAAGGAGAATCAGGCCCTTCCCCACTCCTGTGGAATGGGCTGCATGGGAAACCACTGGATGTATCCTACATTTCTGCTGTGCTTTCATTGCTATTTTAAAAAGGCATGAAAATAGAACCACTGGTTAGTGACCAAGAAGCCACCTACAACTTTAGTTGTGACCAACTTTGTGGTCCAGACTAGAACTCCTACAACTTTGACAGGCTCGTGCATCCCCTGGGGGCCTTGTTAAAATGTAAATTCTGATTCAGTGACTCCAGGGTGAAACCTGAGATCCTGCATTTCTGCCACTCCCCTGGGTGATGCTGAAGCTGCCGGCCTGTGGCCTATACTCTTTAAGTGGCAAGGCTTAATGATCTCCTGAGCTCCACTGACACCATGTCCACAATTCGGGGTCACCGTGAAAGGGACAAGGACAACAGGAGTGCCCCAGACAAGGCTGAGAGGCCTGTGTCCGTGACCAAGAGAGAAGCAGCTTTTCTCTTCCCTGCCCTCCTCCCATGGCTAGAGGTCACACTCCTGGAACTGGGTTTGAGCTGATGGTTTCTTCTCCCCCTTGGCAGACACCCTGCCTCCCTAGAATATTTTCATCTGTCAAGGATGGAGCCACTTCTCCAAGACCCTTTCCAGGTAGTAAGAAGAGCAGCTCTGGCTCCCAAGACAGAATCTGACTTGTTCGTGAACCAGATTTCTGTGGTCTTGGCTTGGGGAAGAATCAGTCTTCTCATATTCCAGAAGAGTAGATATGCTTTATGGTGGGCCGGCATTCTGCCTTGCGTATTCTTCACAACACATCTGCGAGGAGGTTTTCCTGCCCCCATTTACAGAGCAGGAAACGGAGGCTTGGAAAGAAATCAGGCAACACATCCAAGGTCATGCAGTTGACCATTTGCTGAGCTGCCACCAGAGACTTGCTCCTTCCAGCACAGTTAACTGGTTTTCAATGATGTATTCAAAAAGCTCAGGCTTTTCCTGGATTGCAGACACTTACATCCATTAGTTGTGACCCTGCTACCAAACAGGGTGACCTTAAATTACTATCGACAAGAGATGGGAAAGGGTCATTAAGTACCAAGCAACATTTATCACTTACACCAATGGATGTGCCCTAATGAATTTTTTTTATTTTCAAGGATAAAGAAAACAAAATATGTAAGCTTCCAGGCAAATTACTACAAATGAATATGTATCAGTGTGCCTTTAGATTTCTCTTCTATGACATGAAACAAAAGAATTGTTGGACAGCATTGACATAATTTTTAGGAGAAATGTTTATGAGCCAATAATTCCAACATTCAGCCAACTTAATGCTCGCAAAGATATGATCGATTCTAGACCTCAGAAAGTCAACTACCTGCCCTGCCCCCAAAAATTACCCAAAGAAGAATACCAGTCAATTAGCAGATGAAGTAAAACAAATGACTTAAGAATGGGGAAGACACGGTATAAGTATATGGTGTTATGTGACCAGTTAAATACAAGTAAATCTAAATAATTATTGCTAATGTAGCTATAAAACTTCATGTAAATATCAAAATAATTATTGAAAGAGAAGATATATATTATTAGTAATAATAATTTAAGCCCAAAATTTCCAATTAAATAAGCCAAAGCTGGAAATGGCTGAAAGAAGTAGAAAGTAAGCAATAATGTACTAAATGTCATGTCTTATATAAAAGAAAAACAACAGACGCTATTTCATTCTTGTCATTGATAATCAGAGAAAAATAAATTTAAATTAATATTAAACAGTAGCATAGTAAAGAAAGGATGTGCCATATTTTCCCCAAAAGTATTAGAAAAGGAAAAATAAAATAGATCAGAAAAGTATACCTCAAAGTATACATAGCTGTTATCCCTAAATAATGGAATTATGTGTGATTTCATTGTCTTCTTTTTACTTTTTTTCATTTTCCAAATTTCTGTAATAAACATGAACTATTTTATAATATACAAATGAAATCCCCAAATTTATTATGGGAACGATTTGCTTCTTAAAAAAAAAAAACAACTACATGTGCATCTAGTAAACCAGTTTTACACAGTCTAATACCAAATAACCATGCTAACTGGAATTTTCCTTTTTTGTTTATAGTCTCAGGAGGAAACTCATCTGTTTCTAAGTCTCAAATGTAGGAACGAATAATTGATATGCCTGGAACCTCCTATGAATATATCAGTGATCTTTGCTTTGTGAATAGCATCAGAAGAAGGGAAAACTCAATGACCTTACATTGAAAGGTGTGGTCTCTTAGCCCCCCAGGTAGAACCCTCTCCTCTTAGCACTTCATATTTAGTTCATTGAAAGTCATAATTTTTATCACCACTGCTACCGTCACCACCATCACTGTCACCGTCATCACCATCATCACCCTCACCACTACCAACACTACCCCCATCATCCTCACCATGACCATGACCATCATCATCATCATCACTACCACCACTACTACCATCATCCTCACCATAACCATCATCACCATCATCACCCCCATGACTACCACCACTACCACCATCATCCTCACCATAGCCATCATCACCATCATCACCCCCATGACTACCAACACTACCACCATCATCCTCACCATAACCATCATCACCATCATCACCCCCATCACTACCAACACTACCACCATCATCCTCACCATCATCATCATTATCATCACCACCACCACCACCATCATCATCCTCACCATCACCATCCTCACCATTACCACCACCACCATAATCACCATCATCATCATCATTTCTGCTTTTTATTGAGCACCTACCATGAGCCAGTCTCCATACCTAATATATTATGTGCACAATCTCATATTAATTCTCACTAGAACTCTATGAGGTAAGAATCCTTTCCCCATCTTATAGCCGAGGAGACAGGCTCAAAGTGGTTAAATTGCTTGTCTGATCATTGATGACTCAGCATGAATTACAATGATTTTAAAAAATTATAACCATTTTATTTTAATAATAAAATGATACCACGGATTTGGGAGATTAGAGAAAAGAAAGAAAACCATGCATCTCCTCTACTTCCAATTCCCCTTCTCTTGCTGTATTTTTCTCCATAGTGAATATTACCTTTTAACATACTATAGATTTTACTTATTTATTATTTTTTATTATCTGACTGTCCTCAGTAGAATGTCAGCTCCACGAAGACAACTTTTTGTTGGGCTTGTCCATTGTTATATCCTCACAGCTGGTGCATAGTAAGTGCTCATGAAATATTTGTTGAGTGGCAATATTGACATGAACAAAAACTGAGATTGGGGAGAGAGGCTGGCATGGGTAGGAGGAGAAGGTAGGATTGATCTAGAACATTTAGTCTGAGGAGCTGAGGCATGCTAGGGGGAGCTGTCCTTCAGGCAACAGTGTGACTATGTGTGACTGGAACTGAGGGGCCAGGTCCAGCCTGGGAGCCTGGCTTTGGGAGCTGTTCAGAGTGAGAGAGAGGGGGAGAGAGAGAGAGAGAGAGAGAAAGAGAGGCAGCTTGACAGCTTGAGAGTTTATGCTTTGAGGGCAGCAAGAACTCTGTGAGTACAGCAGTGGAGGGACAGGAGAAGAACTGGGAATGTTGGGTTTTGTAAATCAGGAGGAGGAAGTGTCAAGGAGTAGGTAGTCAAATGTGCCTTAAGGAGCAAAGATTTCAAGAAGAACTCGGAGGAGGCTTGTGTGTGAGATGAAGCCATCTGACTTGATGATTACAGATCATGGGTGTCTTTTCAGCAAGGACTCTCCATCAGACTGGCACCATCTGACATGGCGGCCACATGGACAGTTGGGCACTTGAAATGAGGCAAGCTCAAGTTGAGATGTGCTCCAAGTGCAAAAAAACACATTTAACCATGAAGTTTTAGAAAAGTTAGAGGGAAAAAAAAAGAATGCAATATGGCTTA
Organism: Neomonachus schauinslandi; assembly: GCF_002201575.2. NCBI lineage: Eukaryota > Metazoa > Chordata > Mammalia > Carnivora > Phocidae > Neomonachus > Neomonachus schauinslandi. The sequence continues at coordinate 138,118,791 of NC_058408.1, read as the reverse complement.
TTAATTTTTATATTGATCACATGTTGAAATGATATTTTCATTTCAAATATATCAGGTGAAAAAATAGTATGTATTAGGTCAAATAAAATATGTTACTAAAAGTAGTTTCAACTATTTTTTGTTTTTTTTACATTTTTTAGTATGATTACTAGATACTTTCCAACTACACATGTGGCTCACATCGTATTTTCTATTGGACACTATCAGGCTAGTCTGCAGGGTTTAAAATTCAGCAGCATGTATAAACTTGTCTTTCTTTTCTTTCCTTTCTTCCTTCCTTCCTTCCTTCCTTCCCTCTTCCTCCCTCCCTCCCTCCCTCTCCCTCCCTCCTCCTTCCCTTTTACAAACAAATGCCTTTTAGCAGCTACAGCATTTTCTGATGGACACTTGAGTGGTTGACCTCCCATTCTCAATAAAAATAGATGCTTTTTATAATATCAAATCATCAAATTGCTTTAACATTAAGTTGCCTGGAGCCATATTTAAGTCAGTGATACAGGGATATATAGTACATTATCTGTACTGAACTTAGCTTCTCTGGGAGAAAAAGAAATGACATAAATGAGGTTTCTCCTACACTAAGCAGCAAATAAGTGAAAGCCTTTGAAGAAACCACCTACATGAAGTCCTGGAATTGTAATTACCCAACCTCCAATTTGGCAAACAGAGGTTTTCTTACAATATAACCATCTCCCAAATAATGGTCCCTCCTGCTGGGAGGTAGTGAGCCTGTGGGTTGCATGGGTCCAAGACAAAGATGTACTGATTTGGACACTTGAACAGCTGCTTAAGAAGGAAATTCCCAATGTTCCTCTTGGCTGGGATCAGGAATTGTTCTTGGACGCTGTGAGGTCAGCCTTCAGCCTTTATGTATCTGCTGGTAGTGCAATGAATTTGCTTACTTCTTAGAAAAATAAAAGGACACAATACAATAAGTTGCTTCTACTCCCCTCTGGTTTCTATGGAAAAATATTAAATATTCAGTATTAAAGTCTAGTGCCTGTAGCTATGTGGACATCCTTCCTGGAGGGGATAGACGACTTTAGGGCTAAGAAAGGACCCATGAGGCAATCATTTCAGTAGACGAAGAAGTGGGCTCAGAGAGGTCTTTGGTCCCATGATGGCTGGCTTACCTCATCTGTCAGCAGCAGAGTCGCAAGGAGACCTCCCGTCCATCTTGCCACCTGCTTCCCATGGCTTGCCTCTCCTGTGTCCCCGACCTCCCCTTCCTCGGGAAACTCTGGGACCAGAGCTGGGACCAGAGATGCCAAGAAGCTCCTATACCTTAGGGTGGCTCTCTTCACCAGTGATCTTTTTTTTTTCTTTAAATAAATGAAAGAAAAATGGTTCTTTCCTCAAATACTTATTTAGGAACTTGGGGTTTAAGTGAACACCTCTGGGAGCCATTAGCATTTTTAATCAAGGAGCAGCTAAAATAAAACCAAGATTAATTGATTCTTTCCTAGGTTTGCACAGCTGTAATCTTGGTCTAAGGGCAAAGAAGGAATTACAAAAAGTTCTGTGACCTCCTTTCTATAAAGGGGGAGAACCGTTTTGCCTCCAGAATCCTAGCTCGGAGGTAGGACTCATCTCAGGATTGACAATGTCACATTCCAAGTGAGCCAGAGTCCAGACGGAGGATTTCATAGGTGTGAACACCTGTGGCCATATCAGTATGCGCTGGGTTCCTCAGAAGCAGACCCTGAGCTGGAGATTCGTGTGCGCATGACTTATGAAAGGAGTCTTCCCCGGGACCTGGGGAAGCAGGACAAGGAGCGGGAGAAGCTGAGCGTACCTGTGTTCTCCTGGGAAGTCCCAGCCTCAGCCTGATCCTGAAGAGGAGCCCCATGATGTCAGTTCTCCCTTGGAGGGAGACCACACCTGGGGCAGGAGAGCTGGTCTTCCCTCCCTCCACACCAATCAGTCATTGGTCAAGGGCCGACCTGACCAAGTGAGTTCCCAGGTGGCCCCAGTTCTCTGCAAGTGTAGCCACACAGAGTAGTCTTCTGGAGCGAGTCGTGGGTGTGGGCCAGAAGCAGAGCACACAGGGCCAGGGGTTGGACGCATGAGCCAGGGAGGGAAATGGAAGGGGTCTTGGCGAGGGCCTGCCAGTCTGCTGTGCCCCAGCTTTGGCCTGAACAGAATCTCGATGTCATCTGAGATTCCACTTCTGTCTTCCAGCGTTTCTTCCCCAGACATCTGGGTTGGAGCGTATAATGGGCATTTTTCTGGTTGCCCAATAGCCATTCCCTCTTTCCTTTGATCACTGTAATTAAATTATTATTAGGCTATTGGGCAATACTAAACGAATAGTAACTTCAGGAAATGATTCTTAGTCTGTATCTTTTGGCAGAGATGACCGGCCCAGACTTCCTGGGCGAGCGTGTGCCCCGGGCCCAGGCAATCAGCACAGGCCTTTCCCTGCGGCCCCGGGACTGGTTGAGGGATGGAACCCCGGTCAGAGGTCGAATACAGGGAACGGGAATGCCTCTGGAAATTTTGAAGCAGGAAGGTATTTTATGCAGGGAAGCAGGTGCTCATGCAAGTCCCTGGAAAGGCTAGAGAAGCAGACTCTGGCTGGGTCTTCGGGAAAGACGCTTCTGCTCACCAGGGACCAAGTAAGGAGGTGGGGAGGGAGGAGCCCCCAGCCGCCAAACCATCGTATTCAAGAATGTACCCAGTTGTTACAATCCAGGCCTCAGAAGCTTCCCAGCCTCCGTGCAGCTCGAGACTGTCCACAGGGACAGCTGTCCTTGTCTGGGAGCCACAGCCGAGGCAGCAAGACCGGAGTAGTTCTGTCGCTGCTGCCTTCTGAATCTCACCCCAGGCCACCTGGGGGGAGGGGGCAGCCCATTTGCCTGGCTGAGCCGAGGCTGGGGAGACAGATTTTCAGGCTGCAGCCCTTGCAGCCCGGGGAAGCATTCCTAGAGCGGTTGGAATGGGCTCTGAGGGCCAGTTCCTCTGACCAGCGCCCCCCCGCAGGAAACAAGAGTCGGGGGGAAGAAAAGCTCTCTCTGTTTCCTGTGGGTTGTGAACATGAGAAGCATTGGTTTGGAGCTGCTGGAAGCTCTCTTGACATCAGGTAAGGTCCAAGAATGAAGCCAGTGCGTGGTGGAGATCCGAGGCCATCTGAGAGATCTAGAAAGCCCTGGTCTCCACGACACCTCTTCAAGGTCCACAGAGGTGACGCGACTTCTTCAAGGTCACACAACGGTGACCGGTGGCGCTGGATCTAGAACACTGGACACCCAGGGCAGGCTTTGTCCTGTCATGTGGTCCTGCACTCAGAGCCTGTCATCCCTTCCCTCTGCCCGGCAGCCTCCAGGGCTGCACAGGCCCCGTTTATTAAAGAAGCTGATGGGCCTGACCCTTCTAAGCCAGCAGAGCTGCTTGGAGATGGGCCCGAGCAGAAAAGCACTCAGAACACATTTTTGGGGCAGACGTGGTGGATCCTGGTGTGTATGAATAACTCATAACTGGAGCTGGGCTACTGAGAAGTGCAGAGCTGGCCTTGAAAACACCCTAGGGGTTCTCTGCAAGTGGCATGCGAAAATGTGGCCACACAGGTTCAGCTATTTTAAGCTTCGGAAACCAAGGGAGGTTAGGCGGGGTGAACTGGTGGGCTCTGAGGGCAGATGAGTTCCAGGCCAGCTTTCTCTGTGCCTCCAAGGTCACCTTGGGCCCCTCGCCTGTTACCAGTGACCTTGCTTTCCTCTTCCCTCTGGAAGGATGGGAAGGAAGGACCCTTATGACCTCAGCGGGGAGGATGCTGAAGGAGCGGGAGTGGGGCTGAGTCCCTGGTCTGGTGCACCTGTTAGACAGGAAGAGGGGTGAAGTTATTGTCTGCCAGATCTTGATTCCCTTACATTTATTTATTTGCATTGATTGTATTTAATCCTCACAATGACCCTTTGAGGTACACACAGCCGTTATCTTCATTTGTCACAGGAAGAAACAGAGGCTCAGAGCAAGTAAGGAGCTTACCCAAGGGCCTGAGGTGACACAGCAGAACTGGAATTTGAAACCAGGTGGATCTACATAATAATTACTATGCCCTGTGGCCTCAAATCCCAGAAATAACCATGGGTACTCCATATATGCGGCTTTCTATTCCTCCCAACGGCTCTGGGAGTTCTAGTTATAAACCCCATTTTTCAGGGGTGCCCTGGGTGACTCAGTGGGTTAAGCGTCCCCCTTGATTTTGGCTCAAGTTGTGATCGCGGGGTGGGGAGATTGAGCCTTGTGTTGGGCTCCACGTTCAGCAGAGTCTGCTTGCTTGAAGACTCTCCTTCCCTCTGCCCCCTGCCCTCCTCACACACACACTCTCTCTCAAAAAAAGAAAAATAAATAAATCTAAACCCCATTTTTCAGATGAGGAAGCCAGAGCTCAAAGAGCTTAAGAAATCTGCCCCAGGATGTACAGTCCTGTCCTTCTCCCTGCTGGCCCAGGTTCTTACCTTTCTCCCTTTAAGCGCAAAGACTTCTAGTGCCCTGAAGCAATTTCACAGGCTCTCATAGGACACTACAATTCCTCCTCATTTTACACTGAGGGTCTAACAGGTTGGGTGACTTACCCAAGGTCACACAGCTAATGGATGGATGGGTAAGAGCCCAGACTCTGGACCCTTCGCTGTGTGTAAGCACCCTCTTAGTTTCCAACTCCCCTTATAATTTCAGGGATGTTTTATCCACATTTCTAGCTAATCCTCATTTGGCAGTAGCTTCTGCCACTTTGGCTTCTAGTTTCTCTCTAAATTCACCTTATCCTCTGTCAAGGGGTTAGCGATCTGTGACTGCACAAAGAAATTGAATTAGGGCTTCTGTAATTATGATGGATACTTCTATAAGAAGACACCTTTTCAAAACAGGAACCCTCCCGTAATACAGTGTTGACACCTATAATCTTTTGCCACTGAGGTCCTGAGCACAGCTACACTAAAACCCAGGCAACCAAACTCCTCTAGGCTCCTCTCTGTATTTTCCTTGCAAACACCTGTGGGCTGGTAAAAGGGGCTCAGCTGAGGAGGAGGGGGGAGGGTAAGCAGTGGGAGAGAGAAAAAGCTTAGAATCTGGGAACCAATAGGCATTTGATGTGATTTGGCTTTTCTTAAGTATCTTAGACAATCCAGTGGCAGTATCGTAGCCAATGAAGTTTATCCGAGGCGAGATTATTGCTAATTAAAAAAATTTGTTTCTAATGGTGGTAAAGTACATGTTGTAGTTCTAAATAACAACTCTGGCAGAAAGCCACATTTTAATTCCTTGACTGACTCCTTTTCTGAAATCAACAAATATTTATCAAACTTCTCACCTTGGCCAAGTACTATAGAAACCAAGTGCTGGGGATCCAGAAATGAATCAAACTGGGCCGTGCTCTCCGGGAGCCCACGGTCTAGCGAGAGAGATGAAAACAGTCATGAGTAGCTCCAAAGCCGTGTGTAGGGTGCTGTGACGTGGGCAGGCCCGCTGTCAGGACAGAGTGCATGGCCATCGGCATCTCCTTGGGTGGGAAGCATGGGATGCTTGAGCTTCATGGAGTCCTGGGAGGCCGCCCAGGTGGGAGGGGGGAGCCTTTCAGGTAAAGACAATGGCTTATATAAAGGCCTGGAGCTGGATGAAGATACCTCGAGGACCCCAAGTGGTAGTGGCCCTGGGGAAGGTTGTTGGGGAACGAAAGATGAAGTTGAAGAGCTTGGCAGGTTTTGAAGAGGCCTGCATGTTACCGAGAGGAATTTAAATTGTCTCCTGGAGGCCATGAAGAGCTGTTGAAGAAGTTAAGCAGGAATGTGACGTGATAGGGTTTCTATTTTAGAAAGTCACTCTGGCTGCCCTTGGAGGATGGACAGAACGTTTGGTGAGACCAGCAATGGGGAAGCCATTTAGAGGAGGAGGATGATCAGAAAGAAAGATGATGACATGGCACCCAGTGTGCCCTAGGGACCAGAAGGTGGAGATAGAGAGGACACATGCTTGAGATATTTAAGCAGAAGAAGACAAAGGACTCAAGAATGAGGGCTAAATTTTTTAACTGGGTGTTTAGGTGGCAAACATGCTTAAAAAGGGGGGGGGTTTCTCTTAAGAAACTAAAAAAAAATTATGAATTATTGTGGTATATAGGAAATTAGGAAAATAGAGAAATGGAAAAAATGCCCAGTCATCCCATCATCATGGCACAACTCGTGTGCATATTTTAATTTATTTCCTTCCAGTATTTCCCCCTAGTATGTAGCCCTGAGTCCATTTCCTAGATGACACGTTTCCTTGAGCACTGGCCGATGAATGGGAAATGTATACTTCTACAAGCCTGGGGAAGACTCCCTTTTAGACCCACTGCTGGAGGCCCCCTCTTCACTTCTTATTTTGAGGGAGGCCAATTTTTCTGGCATCTCTAAGGGCCAGTCACTTTGATCTGGGACTTACTGGATCATGAGCGTTTTACAGTTTCATTTGTTCCATAGTTTGGTGCATCCAATTATTTGCTCCCTTCTACCTCCCCACTGGCCATAAAAATGATCAAGATGATGGAACGCCACATGCCTTTGTGTCCTGGAAAATTCAGCCTGAGATGCCAAGAAATGAGAGTGTTCGGAATAATCCTCGCTATGGCTTGTGAGGCCCATTTTTTGAAGTTGGTGGGGAGAGCATAGATGTTTCATTTAGCACCCTGGTGTTTTCACTGCCAGAATATTCTCTGAGCATAGCTCCGCTTCTAGCGTTGCTCCACAGGGTATGTCCAGCTTGGAAAATAAAAAGTAATTGATGAGAAGCTTACAGAGAAGTTGTCCTGGCTCTCTCCGGCTCTCGTGGGTCAGAACAATTTGCTATTGGCAAGCTCCGTGTTTTGCATAGGAATGGAGCGAAAGCTGCAGCCTTCTTTGGGGAAGGTATTATGCAGAATGTCAGCCGGCTTGGCTTTGCATGAAAGGCCAAGGGGACAAGCAGTCAGCGGCCTTATTCTGCATTATCAGGCTGAAAGGTGATCTTGGGCAAAGCAGACATTTGATGGAGAGAGGCAGGCCTGGCAGGGGAGGCAAATCGGCCTGCTAGCCCGGTGCGAAGATGTGCTTTCAATGGAGCGTTGGCAGAGAGGAGGCCACTGGCTTCATTCCTTGGGTTGTCCCTGCTCTTTGTGGCCACCAGGAGCCTTCCCTCCCCTGGGCGCCTCTGGGAGAAAATGCGGTGATCTATGAACCCAGGGTGGGAGGGAGCTTGAAAGTGGGAGCTAGATCGCGGAGAACTGGGAGAAGGCCGGGCCAAACGGCAGGGGCGGCACCACTTTTATCTCTCACATGTCCTTGTGCAGGGAGAACAGGATGGCATCCAACAGCATGTTCTCTGGGGTTTTGCCCAGGCTAGTTTTACATGACAATGACTGCCCTATGCTCTTCCATGGGGCTCTGGAAGGGCTCTGCAGGCCTCCAGTGGCCTGGCGGTGGAAGCGGAAACGGCTCCCTTTTGGACTTCAGGCCCAGCTTAGCAGCAGGCGAGGGACTCGGGCCTTGGGCTCCCCAGGAGGCTGGACAAGCATTTCTCCTGGCCGCTGCTGCACTTCTTCCAGAAGGGGGCTTTTCCTGGTCACAAGAGGGGTGGTCCAGGGCACAGCGGGGCACCGTCCTTGACTACTGGGCTCATTCATGCAGGCTGAAATGAAGGTTGGACTTTGCACTCCACATGGGTCACTGGGAGATTTTGCAAGACAGTGTGTCAGAGTGTCTGTGTGGTTTCCTGCGGGCCTTGCCCTTCACACTCTGTCCATGTGAAAATGCCCGGTGAGGCCAGAGACAGAAAGATGCCCGGGAGCCCAAGTAAGGCTGGACCCTGCTAGCAGGCGTGGAAGCTTAGTGGTCAGCAGAATGGCAAGCTGGTTTTGAAATTTACTGGGCTCTTTAAAAATAAAGAAAACCAAATGACTGTTTTTTGTTTTTTTTTTTTAAAGGAAACCACTGATAAAGGAATTGTGACATAAACAAAGAAAAATGTAAGCACTCTGTTCTTTTGAGAGCAATAAAGGCAGTGAACAGGGAAATGCCAGAAGCTGTGACCCAAAGTGTGCACTATTTTCGGATCCATTTCCATCTGCACACAAAGGGGAGATTCTTGTGTTCAAGTCACCTTCACCGAAAGGTATAACTCTGTGAAGGAAATGGGCTATAATTATAATTATTATTTTTTAGTTTGTTCTTTCAATCAAAATAGCTCATAAGTAGAGTATCCCAGTGCAACTTAATCTTATGTCAACACGTCCCCGGAGAGCCTGCCCCACGTTCACCTGGGGTACAGGCGTCTGGGTAAGAATCTCTCCATAAGGAAGTTGGTCTCTATTAATCCCATGGGACCTTCCACTTACACGGCTCCTAGGCTTTCTTTGTTTCAGTGTGTGGTTCCTGAAGGCAGAGACAGAACCAAATGGAACCTTCCTGACTCTTTTGGTAGCAAGTGACAGAAACCAAATTTGAACTACCTTATAAGCACACAAAAAAGGTGGGAAGAAAGGGGCTTGAAATTGATGAGGCCATGTAGCTGGGAGCAGCACAGGCAGAAATAGCAGATATCCACTACAATCTACCTTAGCACCCAGAGGGGACAGTAGCCTCAGCCTCTTCCATCCCCGCACCCCAAAGTACTACTGCTTCTCTCTTGCCACTGGGCCATGTCCCCTTCAGGAGCTCTTCTTTGATCTTAACTCACCTTTTCCTTTTGAGCATGTAGCATACATTCCACTGAAAATCCTGGTCTTTCTAATTCATATTCTAGGAAGACCAAGTCCCAGAAAATAGTTTTGGACTTGTAATAACCCAAGAACCCTGAATGGATAGGATGCTGTGATATTGGAATCTTGCATTAGGGCAGAAGTTGGTATAGCAAGCAGATGCAACTCAAAGTTCTTTCCCTTCCATCTCAGTAAAAGCACCTATTACCATGATTCCAAGGAGTGGGCTTTTGACTATAGTCAGTTGGCACTGCTTCAAATCACCCAATAGCCAATAATTATTGACTTCTTCCTGTGTCACTGGAGGTAAAGAATAGACGAGGAGACTGAGTGTCTTTACTGCATGGAACAGAGACCTACTTGGCTGAGCTGAGACCTATTCATCCTGAGATAAGGATTCCTATGGCACAATTTCATGAGATCCAGGAATAGGGCCATGAGCACTGGGCATCACAAAAAATGCACAGGGGAGATGATTGGGCATTCCTGCCAGATATGCCAACAGCAGGGGTCTTCCTCCTCATACCACTCCCCGGAAATGTGTGTGCTTATGTGCATTTTATTTAGCTCTGCCCTCCTGCGAGACTATAAGAAAGGTGTTCGTCTTATTCACAGCCATGTCCCCGTAAGCAGCCCAAAGTGTGGCCCAAAGGAAGTGTTCCTTGTATTTTTTTTTTTTTTTTAAGATTTTATTTATTTATTTGACAGAGAGAGACACAGCGAGAGAGGGAACACAAGCAGGGGGAGTGGGAGAGGGAGAAGCAGGCTCCCCGCTGAGCAGGGAGCCCGATGTGGGGCTCGATCCCAGGACCCTGGGATCATGACCTGAGCCGAAGGCAGACGCTTAACAACTGAGCCACCCAGGCGCCCCGTATTCCTTGTATTTTTGTTCAACGAGTTCATGGATCTTCACCTTATGCTCTGCCATTTCAGTGACCAGCTAACTCCATGTGCCTGCTTCTATCAGGCCTACTCCCAGTTGATTCCTCTGGTGCCTCTGCTTTTCCAGTCTTTTCTCCCATAACTCTGGATTGCATCTGACCCATCATGATCTTTTCGACCTCTTCTCCATTTTGACCTTTTGGTTTTAGTGTCCACCATTAACCAACCAAGTCAGTTAAACTAGGATAGCCTAATTTATTAGTGAAATTCTTGAGAGGGAGGGAGGGAGGAAGATAGAGAGAGAGAAAACCAGTTAGGTCATCCATTTGTACCAGGTCATGGGTGTGAGCCAACCAGAAGATTGACTGTCCTTGGTCCGATGCCCACTTTGATCATCAGTGGAGGTGAGGGCTAGAGGTCAGTGTCCACTGGTTCAAAATATAGATTCCCAGGCAGCAGGGTCTGTGGACAAGGCCGTTTTTCAAAGAATGGAGTGAGTGTGGAAGGTAATATTTGACCTCTCTTGTAAAATAAGCTCTCTAAAGAGCTTATTATAGTAAGACTTAAAGGCAGGTCAATAGTAATCCATATAGGATCTGTTCTTGCTGCCTAACAACCCTTCTTCCCTTCTTATAAGAGACATTGCAGGCCACAGCAGAGTTCAGGCGACTCAGGATAGGCTCATCATTGGACCTCAACTCCCTAGCCATTGTGACTGAGTCAAAGATAAACATGTGACACAACCAAGTCAATAAGAGTCCTTCTTTGAAATTTTTAACAATGGATCTAGAAGAGGGGCACCAGGGTGGCTCAGTCAGTTAAGCATCTGACTCTTGATCTCAGCTCAGGAGTTGATCTCAGGGTTGTGAGTTTAAGCCCTGTGTTGGGCTCTACGCCGGGCATGGAGCCTCCTTAAATAAACAAACAAACAAACAAAAAAACCCCACAACAACAACAACAAAAGCAATGGATCTAAAAGAGAGCAGATCTTTTTTTCTCTCTGATCATGGAGCTTCTCGGTTATGAGTTTATGCTGCCAGCAGCCATGTCTGCTATCCTATGGAAGAAAGAATAAAATACAGAAGTGGGGACAAGACACTGAGAGAGAAGCTTGACAGCTCACACTCCTAACAGCCTCAGGTGAATTCTGCCCTTGTTTTTGTTCTTCCTGTTATTTGGTTCAGAGGTCCAATAAGTTCTTTCTCTCTGTCTCTGTCTCTCTGTGTCTTTCTTTTTTTCTCTCTCTTTCTCTTCCCTCTTCCTCTCTTTGTTTAGGCTAATTTAAGTGGACTTTCTTATGCAACCAAGGTGGTTTTCAATTAAAACAAATGCTAAAGTTGTCCATTTAAACTAAATATTTGTTAAATGAGCAAAACCATGAAAATTATAGACATTCAAAGGAAAGAAAAAGAGACAAAGAAATACAGAGAGCTAGCAAGCAAGCCAGTGAGCAGCATGACCCAAGAATCTAGAAAAGACTTCATGGTGGCTTGAGCTTTCATGATGGGGATTGAACTTGACTTTGAAGAGGTCTGGGATATGAAAAGATAAAGGGTGGGGGGTAGGAGAGAACCTTCCAGGTGAAATGATGTGGAAGAAGGCACGAAAGGGGAATAAGCATGACATAAAGTGGGCACACTGTTACTTTACCTTGCTTTCCTAAGGTTGATTTCATCTATTGATTTCCCATGAAAATTCTTTCAGGATGTGGGCTATTTCTTTTGCATCCTTGTCATCACCAACAATCCCTATTATTACGTTAATTCCAAGATCAACAGTGCTAGTGTTCTGGAAATATGAAGTGGCATTCTCACAATTCCCTTGTCACCAAGAAACCCATTTCCAATGGGGAATGATCATGATAAGAATAGTCATAATTTCGAGTTTCGTAGCATCTTAATTTCCATGATTTAAAAGTTCTTCCTGTAAGAACAGCTTCAACATTTTCCAAAATGCCTTTAGCTTCTATTTGGTGCATAGTATATTTAAAATTCAGGATTTAAAGTTCTTTCGGGGTTAAGTACTGCTTTATTTTTATTTTTTTTAAAGATTTTTATTTATTTGAGGGAGAGAGAGCACACAAGTGGAGGGATGGGCAGAGAGAGAGGGAGAAACAGACTCCCTGCTGAGCCAGGAGCCAGATGCTGGGTTTGATCCCAGGACCCTAGATCATGACCTGAGCCAAAGGCAGACGTGTAACCGACTAAGCCACCCAGGAGCCCCAGTTAGGTACTGTTTTATTTATTTTTTCTTTTTTAAATTTTATTTTATTATGTTATGTTAGTCACCATACATTACATCATTAGTTTTTGATGTAGTGTTCCATGATTCATTGTTTGCGTATAACACCCAGTGCTCCATGCAATACATGCCCTCCTTAATATCCATCACCAAGCTAACCCATCCCCCCACCCCCCTCCCCTCTAAAACCCTCAGTCTGTTTCTCAGAGTCCATAGTCTCTCATGGTTTGTCTCCCCCTCCGATTTCCCCCCCTTCATTTTTCCCTTCCTACTGTCTTCTTCTTTTTTTAAACATATAATGTATTATTTATTTCAGAGGTACAGGTCTGTGATTCATCAGTCTTACACAATTCACAGTGCTCACCATAGCACATACCCTCCCCAATGTCCATCACCCAGCCACCCCATCCCTCCCAGGCCCCACCATTCCAGCAACCCTCAGTTTGTTTCCTGAGATTAGGAGTTTCTTTTGGTTTGTTTCCCGCTCTGGTTTCATCTTGTTTCATTTTTCCTCCCTTCCCCTATGATCCTCTGTCTTGTTTCTCAAATTCCTCATATCAGTGAGATCATATGATACTTGTCTTTTTTAGCATAGTACCCTCTGGTTCCATCTGTATCATTGCAAATGGGAAGATTTCATTTTTTTGATGGCTGCATAATATTCCATTGTATATATATACCATGTCTTCTTTATCCATTCATCTATTGATGGACATCTTGGCTCTTTCCATAGTTTGGCTATTGTGGACATTGCTGCTATAAACATTGGGGTGCACATACCCCTTCGGATCAGTACATTTGTATTTTTGGGGTAAATACCCAGTAGTGCAATTGCTAGGTCATGGGGTAGCTCTATTTTCAACTTTTTGAGGAATCTCCGTACTATTTTCCAGAGTGGCTGCACCAACAGTGTAGGAGGGTTCCCCTTTCTCCGCATCCTCACCAACATCTGTCGTTTCCTGACTTATTTTAGCCATTCTGACTGGTGAGAAGTGGTATCTCATTGAAGTTTTGATTTCTATGTCCCTGATGCCGAGTCATGTTGAACACTTTTTCATGTGTCTGTTGGCCATTTGGTTGTCTTCTTTGCAGAAATGTCTGTTCATGTCTTCTGCCCATTTCTTGATTGGATCATTTGTTCTTTGGGTGTTGAGTTTGGTAAGTTCTTTATAGATTTTGGATACTAGCCCTTTATCTGATATGTCATTTGCAAATATCTTCTCCCATCTTTGCTTTGCAAAAGCTTTTTATCTTAATGAAGTCCCAATAGTTCATTTTTGCCCTTGCTTCCCTTGCCTTTGGCGATGTTTCTAGGAAGAAGTTGCTGCGGCTGAGGTCGAAGAGGTTGCTGCCTGAGTTCTCCTTTAGGATTTTGATGGACTCTTGTCTCACATCGAGGTCTTTCAACCATTTGGAGTCTATTTTTGTGTGTGGTGTAAGGAAATGGTCCAGTTTCATTCTTCTGCATGTGGCTGTCCAATTTTCCCAACACCATTTGTTGAAGAGACTGTCTTTTTTCCATTGGACATTCTTTCCTGCTTTGTCGAAGATTAGTTGACCATAGAGTTGAGGGTCCATTTCTGGGCTCTCTATTCTGTTCCATTGATCGATGTGCCTGTTTTTGTGCCAGTACCATACTGTCTTGATGATGACAGCTTTGTAATAGAGCTGGAAGTCCGGAATTGTGATGCCGCCAGCTTTGCTTTTCTTTTTCAACATTCCTCTGGCTATGCGGGGTCTTTTCTGGTTCCATACAAATTTTAGGATTATTTGTTCCATTTCTTTGAAAAAAGTGGATGGTACTTTGATAGGGATTGCATTAAATGTGTAGATTGCTCTAGGTAGCATAGACATTTTCACAATATTTGTTCTTCCGATCCATGAGCATGGAACGTTTTTCCGTTTCTTTGTGTCTTCCTCAATTTCTTTCATGAGTATTCTATAGTTTTCTATGTACAGATTCTTTGCCTCTTTGGTTAGATTTATTCCTAGGTATCTTATGGTTTTGGGTGCAATTGTAAATGGGATCAACTCCTTAATTTCTCTTCTGTCTTGTTGTTGGTGTATAGAAATGCCACTGATTTCTGTGGATTGATTTTATATCCTGCCACTTTACTGAATTCCTGTGTGAGTTCTAGCAGTTTTGGGGTGGAGTCTTTTGGGTTTTCCACATAAAGTATCATATCATCTGCAAAGAGTGAGTTTGACTTCTTTGTCAAGGTACTGTTTTAAAATCTAATCATAGACTCATGAAATCTATGAATTCTCTCTCAAGAAAAGAAAATATACGCATATAAAAATTTCTGCACAAAACTGCAAGGGATATTCAACCATTCCTGGGACCCATCCACAAATCTCTAGGGATCCATTGAGCCCCTGGTTAAAAATGTCAGTAGGTAGGGGAGTTATTTTGACTTTAGTATTTTAGTTACATTGCAATACACTCTTTCCTAGAACAGCTCATGTAAATCCTTTTCCGCTGGTTTTCACTGGTTGTGCCTTGTTTTACTTACATTCTTGGTTATTTTTTACCATGACCTGCTCATTTTCCTTGGGAAATTATTTGTAAGACTGTTTTGAGGCCTAGGTTGGGGATGCATTTTTTCCAAAGAGGACTTGTGTTTGTTTTTGCCAGGTACTTAAGAACTCTACCAGTTCAGAACCTCTTTAAATTGTGTGAATAGCTTACAATTTTTTTGACCATCCAGGTGATGTGAATTTGGGCTCATGTGGGGGGCTGAATGTGGCCCTCTAAAAGTCATGCCTACTTCTTAATGCACAGAACCTCTGAGTGTTACCTTATTTGGAAAAACACGTATTTGCAGATGTAATTAAGCTAAGGATCTTGAGATGGGAGGATTATCTAGGTGGGTCCTAAATCCAATGACAAGTGTCCTTAGAAGAGACACACAGAGGAAAGATACACGGAGGAGAGGAGTTAGAGCTAAGGAATGCCAATAGCCACCAGAAGGTAGAAGAGGAGAAGAACAGAAGAATGGAATCTCCCCTAGAGCCTTTGGAGGGAATGCAGCCCTGCTAACACCTTGCTTTCAGACTGCCGGCCTCCAGAACCGAACAAATGTCTATTGTTTTAAGCCCCTGGTTGGTGGTATTTGTTAGAGCCGCTACAGGAAACAAATATGGGCTCCAAACAGGACTGGCCTGTCATGATAATCCTTCTAGGACCCTTTCTCTGGCCGGCTCTGCTTCGCACCAAGACAACGTTCTTTGCTAGAACGGAGATGTGGAAATCGAGGCCCGCTACCTACAGGTCAGGCCACCCCAGTTTCAGGGACGTTGGCAGAAGGTGTAAGATTGCCAGGTCAGAGACAAAGGCCAGTTTATTTCTCGAAGCGGCTGCAGTAGCCAGAGTCTTCCTGTGGGTTCAGTGCACCCCAGTTTCCACAGAGTGACGTGACGAGGACCAGACAACATCTGCACACACAGTGGGTTTCATTATAGGAAAGCAACCTGGAGGTCAGTGTGCCGAATCTTTGATATTGAGCGGGAAGCATGCCTGCCTCTGGCATGACAAGGAGCTATTCCCTTTTTTTTATGCCAGATCGTAAGTCTGCATGTCTTTGTTCTGCTGGGAGAGACTATCTCTGTTTTCCAAGGCTGTGAGCAAATCTATTCTTTCCGCAGGAGGGGGAAACCACATTTTCTAAGGTGGCTTATTATGCAAACATGCTTGGAAAAAGAATCCAGAATGAGGGCAGTCGCTGCCTCTGCTCACAGGATGTGCAGGAATGTAAGAGAGGCATGCAGAATTGTGCCCCCCCAGAGAGCTGGGGGCCGGGGAGAGGGCTGCATTTACTTCTCACTCATTCTTGCTCTGAAGGTGGGTTAGTTATCAATGGCCGCGGCATAACCCCATCTGTCCAATTACCAGAAATGGACCAGAGCTGCCCGTGTGTAACCGCCTGATGGTAACACAAACGGTGACCTAAGATTGGATGATTCCTTACCTGGAACAGCAATGAGAGACATGTGCTAGTTTCCAAGGGGGTGACAATTTGTTTCACAAACTACTAAAAGATATTATACCTACTAAGGGGTATAATTACTGTAGCCCCATGTCTTGCGAGGCTATTTGAACTGCCTTGCGAGGTGCTGCCCAAAGAATGCTCAAACCGCTTTGAGCACCCATAGCCTTGTCTTTAAAAAAGGAAGGGGGAGGTGGGGAGTGGCTTTCAGGGTGACTGCTTTGAAGAAGGCCTCCCTTATTTAAATGTAGGGCCCAGCAAGACTGCTAAACAGCAAAGCAGCAAGCTCCCTGGTTGAGAATTCTATTTACTGAGAGCCCACCAGCACTACATTGTGAGGGGGAGGGCAGGCATACATACAGAAGACAAGGGATGAAACCAGAGAGGGTAAGCTATACCCAGGACCACACCCTACCTAATGGCACCTTCCCACCTACAGGGGCTCAGTGGTCAATGCATTGCTCAAGGCTTAGGTGGAAGCAGAAGGAGCTAGACTTTGGAAAAACCCACCCCAGCCCCTGTCCTCTGTTTTCTTTTGTGGTTTCCATATTTGAGGTGCTCTCTGAGCTAGGCAGCTCTTCCACTTCTGTTGAAGCTGCCAACCTCCATGGCCGCTTTGGGAACGGAAGTGCTCAAGCCAAAATAGACTTAAACCATAGTTCATCGGAACAGCCTGCATTCTAGCACTTAAACTGATTCCATCAGAGGCAGAAAGCCACTGAGGCGGAAGCAGATAAAATGCAGGTGTGGCAGATTGATGGCGGTAGGAGGAGGAGAGGGAGACGCTGCATGGTAAAGAAAATCCAAATTGTCTTTCTTAATTGAAGCTGAAATTTCTGAATTCAGAACCTAATCCAGAACAAAACCTAACCCCTGAGATGTGAACTTTCTTTTTCTTCTTCTTTTTTTCCTTCTTATTTTTGAGAGCAAAGCACATGTTTCCCCCTGCGTCAGCAATGGGGGAAACACTGAGTTAAAGGCAACCAAAGGACACGAACTTGAACTGAAGCTTGAAAATATAGGCTGTCCTAGATAGGATCTCAAGATTAGGAGACATTTTGATATAGAGCTGAACGTAAGTCTTTTCTCCTCCAAAGACCAGTTACCCTTTGTTCTGGAAGCAGAAAGGGAGAGCTTACATTTCCCAGGGTGGAAAAAAAAAAATTAAGGCTCCAATTGTGCAAAACCCATAGTTTTCCCAAGACTTATTTTGATTCCTTATCTGGGGGCCCAGAGGACATAAGACCTTGAGTTGGAATGTGCGTTTGTAAGGGTGAAGGTGTCTCCAGGGGTGGTACTTGTAGGCTTTACTTAGAGCTTTGTCGAAGTGCCCAACGACCCTTGATGGCTGTGGGTTAGCGTTGTGGTCTAGCAACATCGTGAGTGCTTGTGTGAGAAAGACGGAAGCAGGCAGCGTAGGAAAGAGCCTGACTGCTGTCTCTGCATGGATCCTATAACAAGACGAGAGGGTCTTAACACGCTTACTCTGCTCTAGATGGGGGTCTGGAATCTTCAGAATGAGTCTTGAGAGAGCTGACTGGCCCCAAGGGCAGTGCCCAGCCCCAGCGGTAATGTCAGTCTGGGCCAGCCTTTGGACCAGCTAAACGAGGGGCCAAATGGAACTTTAGAGGGCACCCGTATTTCAGAGTAGGCTTATTTCAGAGAAGGGCTTTACCTAAGGCTTTGTGGTCACTGTGTTGGTCTGGTCCTCTAAGAAGTAGGCTCCAAGGCAGGATTCGATAGGCAAGGATTTTGTTAGAGAGAACACCCATGTGGGGGAGAATGTGGAGGGAGCCAGACAAGACCACGGGGCAGGTCTGATCCGAGCGGAGGTATTCTAGACTGATGTGCGGTCCAAGGCAGGTTCTCAAGGCTGTTGGGGTTGGGGCAGCCAAAATCAGCTGAGAGAGGAGTCTCATGTCTCCCAGAAAGGGGGCCAACTTAGAATACCTACCATGTCATTCACTGGCCTCTGTGAATGGCTGGCAGTGGATTTCAGGGGTGACAGCTGGGAACCTTAGGTTGATTTCGCTCCCTGTAGTTGGAGGTCTACTGACACATTCTCATAGTCACCTCAATGCACTTGATCTTGGACTCACAACCAGTACTCATCCTCTCCCTCCTCCTCTCTCCATTCTAAATGCCTCTCATTTTCTGCTATCACCTTGGCAGGTCTTGGTGGCTCACTTAGTGGTGTGACCAAAACGGTCATTCCTGGGAATATCTGAACCCTTGATAACAAACTCTTTTCAGACTTGGGTTGGTGCTCATGTCTCCTTATAGTTATGGAGAGGCAAGGGAATACCAGTGGTACCCAAATGGATTGCTTGGATTCACACACATTCCTCTCTGCCCTCATTATGTAAAAGCATCTCTCTGTTTTCTGGATTATCAAGGTCAATACCCCTGCCAGTATAAAGATTTCTCTCTTCTCCTGCCTATCTTTGGGCATGAATTCAAAGCACACTGGTGGCAGCCACAAATTATAGTTCAGTGGGATGCTTGCTGTGTCCCCTACCGAGAATGGGTCCCTTTGGGAGACAGGACCTTCAACCAGGCAGAGTCCAGAGTTGCAGGGACAGGAAGCTCAAGATTCCCAGTGGGTCATCAGGAGTGATGGCAAGTAGAGCCACTCACTGCAGCTTCTACCCCTTGGTTTCTAAACTCTTGTATCTTTCCTACTGGAGACAGTACCACGCTGGAGTCTCTGACTTAATAAACATACTGCATCCTAAAGGATACACCTCATTTTTTTCTGAGGGTTTCCTCTGAGTTGACACTTCAGCCGCACCTTTAGAAGGCTGTTCCAGGATTCTGGGAGGTAGGCTGTTCCAGTGCAGATCCCCAAGGCAGTTGCCTAAGAAGATATCCAATTGAAGAATGACATGCCAGTGTCTGCTCTTTGCAGGTACCCCCTATTTTCAAGAGTGACTTGGCTAACTTCAGGGAAGGTGCTATATTATCTGTAATTTACTTTCTAACACTGTACCATATATAGTATGTTATATGCATGGGTACCGGGGTTAAACTCTGGGAAGCTAGTCAACATTTGGAGTACACCAACCAGGAAACCACGCTCTCACAATGGTGAGTGCGCATTTGAGAAGTCTACAGCCTTCAACTGTTCCGCTAGATGACCTCCGGATACGTTCTCCATCATCCACTCTGCCCAGTGGGGGCCCCAAGAGCTGACCGTGGTGAAAGGCACTAGCCCAGCCTCCCTGCCTCTGGCTTCCTGTAAGATTCAGCTGGTGGAAGGCGAGCAGGAGATTGCAGGCTGGAAGGACGGAGAGGCTGGGGTGTTTATCTCCCTTCCCCACCCACAGCCCAAGCAAGTCCTTTGGGGTTACGAATCGGCAGTGGCCCCTTTCCTCCACCTAAGGCTCCAGCAGCTGCTGAACCACTGTCTGTTCAGCTACAGCTCCCTCCAGGTTCTGAGAAACTCCTCTCCTTCTGTCCCTTCAAGCTTTGGACAAGGATGGCAAAGCCTCTCACCGCCGCTCGCCCTGCAGTGCTTCCGCTTCTGTTTGTTGTTTCTTTTTACCCTGACCCCACCTTTACGAGAGACAGTGCCTTCTTAAACATTCTTCCATCACCTCTTTTGAGTGTGCTGTCTGTCTTTTGCCAGGACTTTGACAGATAGAAACACTTTTACCTCCGATCAACACTCGAAGGTTTATTAATTAGCATAGGGATTTTCAGAAATGATTCTTATATTGGTGAAATGCGTGCTGTTCAAGATATGTGAATCAATTGGCTAGAAATGGTGGATGGGTACCTCTGCCCTTGCACAAATAGAGTATAGGAACCGAGAAAGTGCAACAGCCTATTCCTTCCGGATTGCCATTTTGAGCCTAAGATCCACCTAACTGTTTAACCCCATTAACAAAATCTTGATGATAACTAGACCGTTGGCTGAAACTCGCCAGCCAGTAGAATACTCTAGCATTTGCCTCAAGAGAACCCAAGGACAGAGTGCAGGGATGTTATCAAGCTTACAGGCAGGTTGGATGACTGTTGTGTTTTGTTTGTTATGCTGCTTGTTTATAAAAGTTAGTATGTGTGTCAGAATTTGATTAGGACTTCTAGATTGTGGAGTGAGAGACTGTTCACCCTCTCCTATCTAAAACTATTGAAACAACAACTCAGTAATTGTGAATCATCAATCTGGCTTAGGTCAGACCACACCTTCTCCCTGATAAGGACAGAAGAAAATTGCTTTTCCCAGATGCTGGGCTTCCCCAGAGACTAAAGACCAAAGACCACAGCAGCACTGAACTTCTAGCGCAGAGCTAGAAATGACCAAGAAATCCATTTTCAGACTTGTCTTTGTAAAGCAACAGCTGCGCAGCTGTGTAGAAATGGATTAATTGTTCTTAAGGGTTCTGTTTGCTAATCTCCTTACCAGCTTCACAAATACCCCAAGGTCAGGTTTAGTCCTAGATCAGTCCACTGTAATGCAACTCCAGGGTGATAATATGATGAGGCCAGAGTGCACTCCTGTCCCTGAGTTCTTCATGAGCTAATTAAAACGGTGATCACCAGGCTACCTGCAGGAATAGAACCAGAAGGAGAACACCTGTCCATCCTGACAAACATTTCAATATCAGGAAAATTAAATCAAATGTTCCAGAAGCCCGAAAAGGTACCTTTGGCTCAAAAATCAATATTTTAATCCAAAAGATGTTTTCACCTGAGAATGAAGCCTTAATCTGGTATAAACACTGCAAGGACCCGCATGATTCAGAATCAGTTGGAACATTCAGGATATGAAACAAATGAACTTTGGTTCAGTTAGGGCCATAATCTGACTATGAATACATAGAAAGAATTTGCAGTCCTCTTAGCACCTGCAATGGTGTCAAGCCTGTAGCCTTTTAGACTGACTTGGGCGCCGGCACTGACTTCACACAAGGAAATAAGAATGAAATTTACTGCGAAGAGAAATTCCATCCCTGGATTGGCCCCAAGAGCTTCCTGACTTACCGTCTACTGCTAAGGAAAATCTTTTACTTAGAACAGTCCAGCTTTGTCTAGTCATTAGCATTGCAATTTTTCCTGAGAATCCTGTTTTTTCACTTGCGTAGGTCATGATTAACTTAAAAACAATCAACGTAATAAACACTTCACCTCCATCAGGACGCCTACAATCAAAAAACCAGCAAATAGCAAGTGTCTGTGAGGGTGTAGAGTATTGTAACCCTTGGTGGGATTGTAAACTGGTGTGTTTTCTGTGGGAAATAGCGTGGAGGTTCCTCAAAACACGAAAAATAGAACCGCTATGATCCAGCAATTCAATTTCTGGGAAGATGCACAAAAGAATTGAAAGCGGGGTCTCAAATCGATATTTGCACACCCATCCATGTCCATAGCAGCACTATGCACGTAGCCACGAAGCGGAAGCAACCCATTCCTCAATGGATGAATGGAGAAACAAAATGTGGTCTATACATGGAATATTACTGAGCCTTAAAAGGGAAGGAAATCCGGTCACGTGCTACAACAGGGATGAACCTTGAGGGCATTGTATTAAGTGAAATAAACCAGTCACACAGAGATAAATACTGTGTGATTTACTTATATGATGTATGTAGAGTATCAAAATCACAGAGACAGAAAGTAGAGTGATGGTTACCAGGGCTGGGGGAGAGGGGTCTGGGGGCTTGTTCAATAGATATAGTTTCTGTTTTGCAATGTGAAGAAGTTCTGGAGATCTATTTCATAACAGTGGGAATATACTTTGCACTACTGAACTGTCCACTTAAAAATTAAGACAAAAAAATTTGTTCTTTGTGTTTTTTACCACAATAAAAAAAAAAAAATCAATGTCATGCACGCCTCGAAAAGCTACAGTGAACTGACAGATGGAGGAATGGATAAATGGACAGATAGCTGATAAAACAAGCATAACAAAATGTTAACTGTACAATCTAGGTGGTGGGTAGATGGAGGGTGACTGTAACATTGCTTCTACTTCTTTTCATGTTAGAAAATTTTCATAATGAAATGTTGGCAAAGCATGAAAGAAATCCGTGTCGTAATTAAGATCTATATACATGCACTCTACATATCAGACCTATACTCGACCTAGCTTGCTAATATTTAAAATTGTGGCACATTTTTCTTAAAAAGAATTAAATCCCTCTGAAAGAGTAGAATATTATAAAAAATAACAGGGAGATTCTTCATTATATGAATTTGCTTAACATCCTTTCCCCTCAGATAACACATACACATTGGCTTTTAGCAAACTGCTTGGGGTAGAAGGGCTTTAGACTGAATAGCAAGTGGGCCTCTGCTCAACCTCTTGCAACCCCAGCCCTCCCCCCGACAGCTAAGTGCATTTGCTCACTTCTGTTTGTTTGTTTCTGGTGGCTATTTCCCTATCTTTAACGAACATGCGTTCATTGCTGTTTCTCATTTTATCAACTTCAGACATTGTTGACTTCCTGCCTTGAGAGATGTGGATTTGCTCTGGTACGCTAGCCCCGCCCACTACCCACACCATCCCTGTTTCCACTGACATCCCCCTTCCCTTCCTCCCTGTCAAATACACCACCCTCCCGTCCCCCACCAGTTATCTCTGCCACTTGGAATGTATACCTAGATAGCCATTTCTTGTATTATCAACCATCCCCATCATCTCTTGATTCTCTGTAAGGTATTTGATATTCCCATCATCCCCCATACTTCTGCTCCCACTCACCTTCCACCCGCAAGCTGTTCACCAGTGTCTTTACTTTTATATCATTACATCAGTTTGAATGTGCCCAAGACAAAAACAAAAAAACAGAACCCCACAACATCTCCATGTTGAAAATCCCATTCCAACATGGTGAACAAGCACACGGCTAAGACTGTAGGAGGCACTGTGTAAACACCTGGACAACTGAGTGTCAGTCATGTTTGCCAACACTGAGTTCAAACAACAGGGGTCTCACCATAGCCTCCTCATTCCTGGGAGGCAGATAGTAAGTTCATCACGATCCCAAGTGGGAACAAAGACAAAAGGCATTTCACAAACTTCTTTCTATGTTATTTAAGGAAAAAGCCCCGCATCTATTCTGTATCCTTGCAGGATTCTGAAAGGTCTCTACAACTGCATTAGATTTTTAAAAATGAGATTCAAGAAAGCAAGATACAACCATCACAGACTAGTAGAGGAAAATGAGGCTGACTTAGGGGATATCCTTGGCCTTCTCAGTTTGTCTGAGCTGCCCCCAAAACTGTTTCGAACTGGAAGGACTGTGGCATGAGCCTTCTAGCATGTTCTTCCCAGAGTTGCAGGCTCTATTTCGTCCTGCCATGCATCCAGGTCATGCACGTGTGTGATATTTTCATGGAAATGCATAGAGCTTCTATTCAGGGATTCAAGGGTTTCAATCATCTTGGTTTTCTCCGTACCCTCCATTGTTAGTCCCTTATTTTATTGTGCTAGAGCCTGAGTCTCCCAAAACGCAGACCAGTTCACTCTACAACTTTGCTGGAAGATGTCAAGCCCAGCGTATTGATCTGGTAGCTGTGTTATCCGAAGCCGGTTGTTTATAACATGCTGTGACCTGCACGGAGCTCTCTCGGTGCCCTGTTTCCCGCCAGACACTGCAAACAGCCTCATTCCAGGATTTAATATAATGCTTTAGGAGTGTGACAGTCCCAGATTGCCCTCTGATACAGTCAATCAAGTAGAGAACCCCTTCCATTTTTCTTATTTGACCAGAAGAGAAAGCAAAAGTCCGGAGCAATTCTGTGCCTTACTCTACTATGCACCAGTTTGGGGACTTTCCTTACACTTGAATGGACCTCTGTTAATTCCAAGTCTAGAATGCTGGCCTCTATCCACCTCTGAACCCCGGGAAGCTGTGAATGTGTTACCTTATTAGGCAAAAGGGACTTACAAGTGTGATTAAGGACTGGGGAGACGGGTAGATTTTTCTGAATTATCCAGGTGAGTCCAATCTGATCACATGAATCCTTAAAAACAGAGAATATTTCCTGGTTGAGAGGAAGAGATGTGACTATGGAAAGAAGGGGTCAGATGGATGCAATGTGGGAAGGACTCAGCCTGCCATTACTGGTTTTGAAGATGGAGGAAGGGGGCCATGAGCCACGGAATGTGGGCAGCTTCTAGAAGCTAAAAAAGGGCAAGGAATCAGTTTCTTCCTTAGCATCTACGGAAAGGAACACAGTCTTGCCAACACCTTGAATTTAACTCTGCGTGACCCATTTTAGGCTTTTGACCTATAGAACTGTATGATAATGTGTGTGTTGTTTTCAGTCACTAAGTTTGTTGTGATTTGTTATAGCAGCCTTAGGTAACCAATACACTGCCCTAGTCCACACTGGCATGCCCCCAAAAGATAAGGACAATCAATTCTTCATAACAACCAGGCACTTGAGAATTGCTTAAATCACATACGGGGAAATCAGCTACCTGGTGGGACTCTTGTAAAATATGTCAAGTGATACCTGAGTTTCTCCAAACAGCTCAGGATTTATTCATGTAAGACCCAAAATGTTTTTTATTTTATTTATTTTATTTTTTAAAAGATTTTATTTATTTATTTGAGAGAAAGCACAAGCGGGGCGGGGCGGGCAGAGGGAAAAGCAGACTCCCTGCTGAGCAGGGAGCCAGACATGGTGCTCGATCCCAGGACCCTGGGACCATGACCTGAGCTGAAGGCAGACGCTTAAAGACTGAGCCACCCAGGCACCCCAATATTTTTTATTTTAAACATTTTATGAGATGAACATTTGTAACCTTTAGGAAGTGTAAAATTTAACATTTTAAGTTAAACATTCAAATTTAACATTTTAACCTTTAGGAAGGGTAAATCCTTTATTAATCATATACATAATATATATATACACATACATCCTTCTCCATATACACGGATATATACATATATATTCATTTCTATTTAAGCAGAATACACTGAACTTTATTTCACATTTTTGCGACGTGTGGGGGGATTTCCTATTTTGAGCATTAGTTATTACCCAATATTATAGCATCCCCATTGTGGCTGACTAAGTACTGGAAAACTACCATATGTGGCAGATTTTCTGAAATGATCCCAATTTTAAATATTCTCTCCTACTTTCCTTATTTTGGTCAAATGACCTTTCCTGATTTTCTGCTCAGGTACTCGGGTCCTATAGCTCTACGGCTACTTGCCTTCAAAATAATCAGCCCCAAACTACTGTGCAAAAGGGAATTCTACATCGTGTGTTCGCCTTGAATAAATTAAAAAGAAATAAAAATATTTTGCCGTTCCCTATTTGTTGCCTGTTAGCCCTGACAGAGAATTTTCTGCACCAACTTTTTAGTTAGGAGTGCCGTCCTGACTGGGCTGCTGGCCAGGGAGACCAAGTAACACGGGCCACGGCGAGTTACCTGTGGTCATGTCACACCGCCGGTCTGTAGGAGAGCCGCAGGAAAACCCCGAGCCCCTTAGTCTCTCTCTGTTCCTTGACCTGGTGAATCTACCATCTTGCTTTGGACTTCAGTGGCAGCCCCAGCGTGTCTCCTGGGGGGTCCTTTAAACAAGACTAGAGCCACCAACCAACCCAACCAGCGTGATTATGATATCCCTTCTCAAAACAATACTTCCTTTCCAAACCCAGTCTCAGAAAACCTAACCCAAAACAGGCCTCCAAACTCCAACCACAGTCATCTTCAAAAGGCGTACGAGATGTTCCATTTCTTAGCCGTTTGGCGTCAGCCACCAAAGTCAGCGCCTGCTCAGATGACTGAGACCGGAGGCTCCTTTCCAGGGGGTGATGTGGCTGGAACCAGCTTTGTATGCAAGGCCTCCCAGCTTATTGGTCCTCGCCTCCTGTGGACCTTTTTGCTGAACTGAGCCTCCCCTATGGTTACTAATTGCTCTTTGAATACAAAGAGGTGTCAACAAGACTGTTGGGATGGAGCTGATCTTCCTCTGAGTTTTCCTAGCTCAGCTAGAGAGGGAGGGGTGAGGGAGAGAGTGTGTGTGTGTGTGTGTGTGACACCGTGAGTGTGAACTGTGTGGGACTGAGCAGGTGTGTATGCGTACACTGTATGTGCACTCGTGCGTGCATGCTTCCGCGCGTGTGTGTGTCTGGGAGTATGAATTGTGTGTGTGCATGTGTGTATCCATGTGCATGTGTGTATGTATGTGTGTGTTCACACAGGCGACCAAAGGAAAAAAGACATGGAAAGATGAGAGCCTAGCGGGAAGAGAGCCAACAGGGAAAGACAGAGAAACAGCCACGTGTAGGGACAGACGCAGAGAACGAGGGAGTGAAAGGAGCAAAGAGGGGAAATGAGAGACAGAGGGCAAAGGCTGAGAATAAGAGCACAGAAGGAAGATGGTACACAAGGCAGAGAAAAGGAGAGGCCAGAGGTGCGGGGCCCCGTCACTGCCAGAGGTAAGGCTTGCCCTTTAGGGGAGGCAGTGGGATTGGAAGCTCCTGGAAAGTCAGTGTCATTTCTTTGCCATTTTTCGGTCTTCTGGTCACACGGCTCCGGTCTCCCACCCCGTGGTCCCATCACCTGGCCTCAGCCTCAGCTCCAGCCCACATGGCCCCGGGAGACAGAAAACCTCATTGTGGACCTGTGGGTTTATTTTTTTCTGATAACTTAGCAACATCAAACAAAGGAAGTCATGCCAGTCCTCTGCCTCAGCAAGGCAAACAGTCGCTGGCCCAGCCTGGGTGCCTCCCTCCCAGGACACACACTGATGAGGCTGGGGACCAGAGGGGCCTGCGGGGGTCCTTGGGTTTGTGGGGCTGAAGGGCAGGCGCCTGAGTCTGGGAACAATAAAAACCCTGTCTGGCGTTTAGTGCAGAGCAGGGACCAGGGAGAGGGATTGACCTGGGGAGGGACGTGGCCCCAGTGGGAGCCTTCTCACACTTGTGGGACCGGCCGTCTGCCTGGGGACCGGGGAGGGTCTCAGGCCCAGCTCCCCCGCAGATCTGCTGCATGACTTGTTTTCCTGTTTGGACCTGGGTTTATTTATTTATTTGCATGTGCAGAAGATGGAGTTGCACTGGATCTGTGGTTTCCAAAAGGTTCTGGGGATTCCAGCAGGTTCCGTGGGGCTCCTTCAGGGCCTGTGGATGGAAGGGAGGTAGTCGAAGGAGCAGGGAGTCAGGTTTCCCCTCTGCACTCACCTGAGCCGCCCCACGTCTACGTTCTGCTTCTGTTGGAAGACTGCTAAGCCAAAGCAAGTGTGGAACCCCTTGCGTGGGATGGCGTCCACATCCCTGCCAGTCCCTACACTTGATGACGTACCTCTCTCTACTCCAGAGGGTGTAGCTGCGCTCCCGGGACCCCAGGACAGAGGGGACAGTGCACTTTGGCAGAAGAGAAGGCCCATTTCTTTCATGTGATTAGGGGATCTAGACTCTTCTTGGCTGGGCCCCAGTGCTGGAAACTCACCCAGAGAGGCTGATTCCTTGGGAAGGCACATCTGTGCGTGGGCTGAAGGAGGTGGAAGGGCACACCCCACCCCGAAGGGCAAGGTCTCAGCACTCTGGAATTTCTGGGTGGGGCAAACCATTATTTGACATAGTATTCAGCCATAAAGAAACAAAGAAGGTACTTTCTTGAAATCAGTGTTACCTTGATGGTAACAAATCCTGCCAGAAACTGAGGGAAAATCCAGATTAGATGATTCGTTGGGTTAGGTCAGAGTGAAGCTCTATCTATCAGATGGCAGTGGGTATGCATTCCTGCCCGGCTTAGTCCCCTGCACCACGGCCTTCCAGCACCTTCCAGCCCCGCCCAGCCTGTCCACACCTCGCTGAGGCCCACCCACTTTGTCAACAAGCAGATGCTATCCCTCAGGATGTGTCATTGAGGCATATGCTATTTCTGGGCTTCTGAGCTGCCCCCACTCACGTCACAGTGGATTGCCCATTGCATGTTCCTGAAGGATCAGAGGGCAGGCAAGCGATGGGAAAACGAACCCTCCTCTGTTGAGTTCTCTTTGAGCTTCCCTCTTGGATTTAGGAGCACTGAGGTGGGGGGACCTGCCTGTAGGCTGAAGGTGAAGTGCGGGGGGTAGGGAGAGGCATTCGTCATCGGACGAAAATATGACCAGTTGCTCAAAAGCCAGGTGGATAAATCTGCCAAATCAGTGAAACGGCATCCTGTTCCATCCGGAGAGGACAGCAAACACAGATGGACAAAGCAGAGTGCTAATTACATCTCAGAAGAAGATGCTAAATATTTAAATGCCTGCCTGGTGCCGATTCGTATCAGAGGGAATTTTATGGGATTGGGTTTCATGGGCAGTAAACTTGTGTACCAAGTTCTTTTTTCCTCTCTCTTAAAAAGGGCTGTGTCCATATTTTACCTCGTAGCAGGTAATGCCTATGTTCCCTTTATGGAAATCATCAGCACCTTCAACTTCAGCCTGAATTCTCCCACTGGGAAGTTCTTCAGCACAGCTGTCTCGTAGCTAGGGAAATCTCTTCATAATTGAACCATAGTTTATTACTGTTTCTAGGGGCAACCACTTCAGATTTCTAGCCTGTGGGTGGTTTGTTTACATGAGTCATGCAGGTGTTAATGTTCCTCCAGAAGAACCAGCCGTGTCCTTTTACCAGGCCAGGGCCCTCATTGCCAACCTGCCCGCTCGGGAGGCTTACAAAAGCCAGTCGCCTTGCCTCCAAGGATAGCGAGACTGCTGTGACCACCGTATGCAAACATTCCAGGGCCCTCGTGCCTTGGGTCACAGCTCTGAGACCCATTCTCACTCTGTCCTCCTTCCATAAATCACATGCCTCCAATTCCTGTCTCAGGCAAGACAGCACATCCTATATTGGTGGCCCCGAAGAGCTGGCCTTAAAAGATCTCTCCCCTGGTGTCATAGTTGACAAGCCAGTCTGGTTTCTCTAGTTCTTCTAGAAGTTCGCCTGGGCAGCAGAGCCTGAGGGTGGCGGCTCGGCTCCAGCACAGGGGGTACAGCGAGTTACATCTCTGGAAAGTGCTCTGCTGATTGCCCTCAGCTTCAGTAGATGAATTCTTCCTAGGAAGCATCCACAAGGCAAAGCGTTTCAGATCCGAGCACCACAGACTTAAGGTGACGGACAGAGATGGACCCTGTTGCCTTGTGCAGACATCTAAAGGGCTGCTGGGAATAGGGTCTCCTCTACCCAACCACAGCAGGGTCTGAGTCAGTTCTGGCTGCTCTAACAGAATCCCATAGACTGGAGAGGCTTCCTAACATCAGCTATTCCCCACAGTTCTGGAAGCTGGGCAGTCCGTGATCAAGGTGCTGGCAGGTTTAGTGTGTGATAGGCTCTGGCTATGTCCTTACCTGGTGGAAGGGGCAGGGCGGCTCTAAGGTCTCTTCTGTAAGGGCACTAATCCCATTCAAGAGCGTTCCACCTTCATAACCTAATGACCTCTCCAAGGCCCCACCTCCAAATACCATCACAATAGGGAGTAGGTTTCAACACATGAATGGGGGGAAGGCGCGAACCCTCACTCTGTGGCGGGCTGTGGTCTGAGATTCTACTTTTAGAGATTTCGATCTTTTTGTTGAAACACAATGTGACTTTATTATATTGTCAGCTGTTAGCAGCTTCGTGTGAATTAGTTTGTCCCAGAGTCCAATGCGACAGTCGGTCCAGGCGGCTTTGGATGGGGGGGCGTGGCGGGCGGGGGGAGGGAGGAAAGTCAGGAAAGGAATAAAAGCTGGGATGAGGGTGCCTCTGCCATGGGCCCGGGGGTGCAATAGGGCTGTCGCCAGGGCGGGCTTCTTCCCGGATTTGCTGACAATATTGGTGGCGGTGGCCACAGCCCTGGTTTAAAATTTCCCTTCCTCCCACAGTTCATTGTCACACACAGTCACGGACACACAGTAGGACTGAAAGATGCATGCTCCTCAGCAAAGAGACAAATACTGTGATGACTCCACTTCGTGAGGTCACACTCCTAGAGACAGATGGGGAGCCGTTTAGGAGCTTGGAAGGGGTTCTGGCGATCAGTTGGGCAACAGTGTGAATATGCTTACTACTACGGATGTGTACACTTACAATGGGGAAGATGGTAAATTTTATGCTACGTGTATTTTGCCACAATTAAAAATGCTCTTCAGGGGCACCTGGGTGACTCAGTTGGTTAAGCCTCTGCCTTTGGCTCAGGTCATGATCTCGGGATCCTGGGATTGAGCCCCGCGTTGGGCTCCTTGCTCGGCAGGGAGCCTGCTTCTCCCTCTCCCACTCCCCCTGCTTCTGCCCCTCCCCCACTCGTGTGCGCACTCTCTCTCTGTCTCTCAGATAAATAAATAAAATCTTTTAAAAAATAAATAAAAATAAAAATGCTCTTCAAAGACAATTTGGGCTTTTCGTATAGTAGATCCTCACGTAACAGTCAACTGTCCATTGAATTGATATTTGCAGAGCATATTCCTTTTGTGAATTCCCAAACCTAAGAGAGAAGCTCAAAAAAACAAACAAAAATGAGCATAAAGGGCCTGAAGACCCTCAGAAGCTGCTCTCCAATTCTGCCATGTTGAGGCCATCTCCCCACCCCCGCCCCCTCTCCCTCCCCTCCACCCCCTCCACCACTCCCCACCCTGGCC
>NC_058408.1:138069685-138087999 GCF_002201575.2 Neomonachus schauinslandi | reverse complement strand
CCATCTCCTCTCCATCTCTACAATCTTCCCCCACCACGGCCCTGCCCACGCTTCATCTTTCCTGGCCCCTCCTTCCCTCCTTCCTCCAAGATTCCTTTAGGCCATTTTACCTTCTGGGATGTTAACTTGTGCCTTCCCGAAGTACCTCTTTCTCATTTCCCTCACTTGTCATGGCTCTCATCCATTACTTGATCTGCAGAAGGCCTAGAGTTGATGTTTGGGTATTTATGGAATTCTTGGCCAGGCCAGGGTGGGGAGTGGTGGAGGGGGTGGAGGGGAGGGAGAGGGGGTGGGGAAGGTGGAGGGGTGGCGTTGGGGTAGAAATAGATGCTGCTGGGGAAGGGACGGTGAACACAGTAAGGGACAGTAAATACACTTCCTGTACACTGTTGGTTTTTTCCTGTCGATTCAGGACTGTTATCTCTTATTTCTCAGATTTTATGGGTTTGGGTCCTTGCTTATAGTCTCATGAAGTTGTGGAATGCAATTCAGTTCATCACATTCAACAGACCTTATTGGAACCCACTGTGTCCAGAATGCCATTCAAAGGGTCAGAAATGACATCTGCCCCCAAGGTCCTTATGGTCTAGGTAAAAAGAAACAAGTACAAATGGAGGATTCTTCCCCAGTCACACTTAGCCTGGTGACTCAGTCTTAGGAGAAGCTCTCACTAAGCATAAAGGGGTCTCCAGATTATATGAGTTTGTAAGAATTCAGCTCTTTTGCCTTACTTTTGATGACCGGCATTACTCTAGGAGGGAGGTCTCTCTGACATTTTGGGTCAGTGTGTAGGGATGTTCCATGGGTTCCAGAGCATTTAGCAATCCTGCTCCCAGGCATGAAATGCTAGGAGGATCTCTTACCCATTGTTTTAGCAACCCTCCAGAAGATTCTCATACATTTCCATGTGCTTCTTGGGGGCCATGTTACTGGACTGAGAACCACTGGACTCTAGGGTAGATATGGATCCCTATAGCTCCTATATGTAGCTTTCCAAAGGACGTGACCCTAGAAACTGCTCACAATGCTTAGACCCCAAAGCCAAAATGCAAATGACAAAGAAGGGATCAGAGATGGTCAAACGAGTGCTCAGGAACAGCAGGGATTTGTGCTGTGAGTTCTACCCACCCCTCACCCAAGCCTAAGCCAGTGGGATTTCCAGAGTAGCCCTTGAGAGTTTTGACAATGTGTTGATGGATCTGGGAGATCCAGGGGGCTGGCCTCTGACTGTATGGGCTGGGGTCTAAGTGCTGCAGGAAATCGGAAGGCTAGAGAGGACTAAGTGTGTCAGAGGTGCTGATGGGAGTCCCCTGCTCTCTCCCCACAGCTGTGGGAGCAGAAGAACAACCATGGGGCCCATCTGGGGTCTTGTGCTAAAGGACCCGCCTGGAGGGGCCAGGAGACCCAAGCAAGGGAGACTGGAGGTGTAACCCGGAGGAAGTCAGGATGGCCCCCAAATAAGGATCTAATCTTCCTGTTAGGGAGCTGCAGAAGAGAGGGCCCAGCCGTCAGTTTCTGAAGGGCCCCGCCGGAGCCTCAGCCTGGACTCTGCCAGGCTGAAAGGAACACAGAGCTTAGGAGCTCCCATTGGAACAAGCTGTCTGAAGCCCTTGCTTCTCTTCTCTCCCCCACCTCCTCCCACTCTCCACCTGGCAGCTGAGTGAGAAGGGTTAGAAGAACTATTCCCCCTCCCCGGGGCACCTGGGTGGCTCAGTTGGTTAAGGGGCTGGCTCTTGGTTTCGGCTCAGGTCATTATCTCAGGGTCTTGGGATTGAGCCCCACGGTGGACTCCGTGCTCAGTGGGGAGTCTGCTTCAGTATTCTCTCTCCCTCTGCCCCTCCCCCTCTCTCTGCCCCTCCCCCCTGCTCACTCACTCTCTCGCTCTAAAATAAATAAATAAATCTTAAAAGAAGAAGAAGAAGAAGAAGAAGAAAGACAAAGAAGAAGGAGGAGGAGGAGGGGAGGAAGAAGAAGAAGAAAGAAGAAGAAGAACAACAACAACTGTGCCCTCTCCCCATCAGGCTTCCCCCCCAAAATAATGCCATGCTGGGGAAGGAAGAAGGACATTCTGTTTCCAAATTGAGTCCCTTTGGGCCTTCAAGGGACCGTGAGATGTGGAAAGCCCTGAGCAACTGCTGGAGTTTTCAACCGGCTGCAGGTGAGGATGAAATTTAAAAGACATGAGAGAGCAAGAGTTAAAGTTGTGTGTGATCACGATTCAAATGTCACACGAGTTTATGTAGGTTTCATATAGATTAATTTCAGAATAATCATCCTAATTCCGCTCCCCTGTGCTCTGTATAAGCTGCTGTGGGGGAATGTGGTCAGCTTGCCTAGTGAGCAGCAAAGACCTTGGCCATGGCACAGGTTTTAGAAGGGCCCCTCCCCGCCTTCAGACAATTAGGCCTTACCAGTCTTCATTTAGATGAACAGTGCAAGCTTCTGTAATTAACATATTGTCGTCAACTGGAATGTCTGCCGGGGCTGAAAATCGCAATGTGTAATTTATTGTGATTGGTTTTCATTGAATGGGATAGAAAAAAAGTAAATTAGCCATAAATTTAGAGCGATGGCACATGGTAAAACTTTATGGAAACTGCAACATTAGCAGAGAAAAGGCCAGCTCCCGAGAACACACAAGAGGAAAATTGTACTTCCTGTGAAATGGCACCAGATCCTTGGAGTATAGCAAAAGCTGGTGTGTAAGGACTGGTGCTTCTGGCTTTTCTAAGGGAGAAAGGAATGACATGGTGAAGGCTCTGGGACCCTCCCGGATGAAGAGTGCACCACCAGTCACATGCACTCGGCAGGGAGCCCATGGAAACCCATCAGAGCTGTCTGTGGGGCGTGCACATGACCTGCCAGGAGGCTTGGAGGCCAAACCCACTGGGAGGTTTGCTGCTTTACCTTCCAGCCTTGGCGGGTGCAGTTATGGTGTCTTCGTCAGCCGGGGCTGCTAGAACAAAATACCACAGACTGGGTGGCTTAAGCAACACACATTTCTTTCTCTCAGTTCTGGAGGCTGGGAAGTGCAAGATCAAGGTGCTAGCAGATTGGATTCTTGGCGTGGGACTTCTTCCCAGCTTGCAGATGGCCACCTTCTTGCTGTGTCCTCGCATGGCAGAGAAAGGAAGCTCTGGAGTCTAGTCCTCTTCTTATAAGGATACTGATCCATCACGGGGATTCTACCCTCACTACCTCATCTAAGCATTAGTTTCCTTCGAGAGTCCCACTTCCAAATACCATCACAGTGGGGTTAGAGCTTCAACATAGGAATCTGGGTTGGGGGGGACACAAACATTCAGTCCGTAACACATGGTAACCATCCTGGGTAATAGACCCTCTGTCAGATGTTCTCTCTACTTCACTTTGGCCAACACCCAGCTGAGAATGTAGATGGCAGACGGAGCTGTTTCCTTTCGCACACTCGAGGCTTCTAGGAGCCAAAGTGGGGTGGTGGGGGGAAGAGCCTGAGCAACGGCGTGACCAATGAGGACCTTCAAGTGTTATTTGTTGGGATGAGTGTGTCTTTATGGGTGTCTAGTTCCAAAAAAGATTTAAGGTGTTTGCAAAGATAAAAAGCATTGGAAGGCGGTAAGAGAGATGAGGTAAAAGGACAAGGATAGAGACAAAATAGGGGGCCAAGCCTTAAAATAGAAGGCAAATTAAATCTATTTTGCTTAACTAGGGAAAAGTGCCATGTTTTCTGGGAAGCCAGTGGCGTTCTGTTCCATCTCTCTTTTAAATTAAGAGTGAAGCAGTGTTAGTCTCAATTTAGGGGCCTGCATTTTGATGAGTTTGCTGTGTTTTGGTTTTTGTTTGGTTCACTGACCTTAAATCTCCATTTCAATAAGAAAAGCAGGCTCCATCACAGCCAGTGAGTTTTCTTGTAGCCGCCTTCCTCTGGGGATCTTTTGGTGGGGAACTTGGCAACTCCTGAGGGTAGCAGAGGAAGTCAGAGGTTAAGAAAGAATCAGCCTGTACAATGCAGGAACTCCAAAAAAGAAAACTCTGGAAGGAATATCCATTTTACTCTAGCATTTAGATGGCTCGGGATTTAATGATTTTCTAAAAGGGAGCAAGACTAGGTAGACATCCTCCACAAGAGCTAAAAAAGCTCCATAAATAAAACAGGATTATCAGGATAATTGACTTAACTTTTTCCTTTGACTGTGTAGGCACCGGGAAACAGAGTAGGGCTTATTAAATTCTGTGATATTTTTATTTGATGGAACAAAGGCCGTCTTTTCTTTGAACCCCAAGGCTTGTTTGCCAAGATTATCTTTATTCAAATGCTCCGTGTTAATAAACAACACCTCTGTAGGCTCACGTAGAGTAGACATTTTCAGCTGCTGGTATTAAAAAACAAAACAAATAAGAAACAGGGAAGTCACACAAGTATCGTATTAATACCGTCTAATGATTCCCCATTATCTACAGGATCCAGTCCAGTTTCTTAGCCAAGGATGAAAGGCTTTGCTACATTGACTCTCTAACTTGGTTCCTCACTTTTTAAAAAGGATTTTATTTATTTACTTGAGAGAGAGAGAGAGGCAGAGGGAGAGGCAGACTCCCTGCTGAGCAGGGAGCCCCATGCGGGGCTTGATCCCAGGACCCTGGGATCATGACCTGGGCCAAAGGCAGACGCTTAACCGACTGAGCCACCCAGGTGCCCCTGGTGCCTCACTTTTCCTCCAGAAACTTCCCTAAAGGGATCCTCAGCTCCCTATAAAAATCTTCGGTGTCTCAGATCCAAGTGCTGGCACTTAGCCCCTCCTTCTCCGGCTTCTTCACTAGCAGCCTGCACCCAATAGTTTATGGCCACTGATAGTAAGAACCCGTCCAGCTCCCCGGCCTGTCCGCCTCTGAGAGCCTAGGAATCAGTTGGGATTACTTGGAAGATTTAAGGTCAATGAAATCACTTGGGTTGGATGTTGTTATGGGCTGAATTGCATGCCCCTAATTTTCACACGTTTAATTTTAATTCCTGATCCCCAGGACCTCTGCATGTGACTATATTTGGAGATAGGACTTTAAAGAGGTGAGTTAAGTTAAAATGAGGCTGTTAAGGTGGGCCCCAAACCAGTCTGACTGGTGATCTTATAAGAAGAGGAAATTTAAACAAATAAAGAGACACCAGGAATAGGAACACACAGAGGAAAGGTCATATGAGGACGTGGCAAGATTGCAGCCATGTGTAAGCCAAGGAGAGAGGGCTCAGGAAAAACCAAACCTGTAGGCACATTGACCTTGGATTTCCAGCTGCTGGAACTATGAGAGATACCTTTCTGTTGTTGAAGCCCCCCCAGTCTGTGCTTTTTGATGGTGGTCCAAGCACACGGATACAGGTGCCCCCCATAAAAACTGTCCTTTGAGCTCAAGGTCCTTGCAATCATTCTGCCTCTCCACCCATAAATAATTTTCTGTACCATTCATTTGAAAATTAAACCTGAAGCTTAAAAATTATTTTATTTGACTCTTTGTGACGTTTTTTTCCCCCTCTAGTTCTTCAGTCATTAACCAAATCTTTACTGAGCCCTCCTATGCACTCTTCTAAAGCAATGAGAGCCCCAGATTTTTCAGTTCAGCTTCAAATCTGCCACAGAATCAGATAAAGCCTGGAGCACTGCAGGGCTGAGAAAAGTGTGATGGGTTTCTCTGCAAAAGTCACCTTTGTTCTGATTATGAAAGTAATTGGAATTGTTAAAGAATTTGGAAAATATAGAGAAAAGCATGACTGTGAAAATAAAAATCACTCACTAAATGCCACTACATGGGGAGAATTGCTCTTAGGATTTTGAAGAATGTTCTTACAACCTGACTTTGACAGTAGTGTTAGAACTACTTTCCTAGGTTCTGAAATAGCTTTTTAAAACCATTTTAATGCTGTAATATTATTCTGTTGTACAGACTTACTTAATCTATTTATTTTACCATTCACCTGACATCTGACTTTTTCCTATTACTCTGATGATGATGAGGAGGAGGATGATGATGATGATGATGTTATGTTAAGTAGCCTGGCTCATTAACTCTCCATATAAATCTATTCAAATTGCCAATAGCTTCCTTGTGATAGATCCCAAGAAGGGAACTGCAGGATCATGGGACATGGACTTTGCAGTTCTTGGTAGACATGCCCAACCAAACTGCTAGCCTGGGGTGATTGTACACGCTGGACATGGTTTTTACTATAAAATAATCAGAGACATGCTATGGGTCCTTCTCATGCTTAGATTTGATAACCCCAAACTTAGAAGAAAAATCTTTGTAAGAGAGTCAGAAAACTGCTTAATATTGAAACGTTGACTATAAAACAGTGGTTTTTATTATTATACCTTGATTATGACACTAATCATTAAGCTTGTCACAATCAAGATGGACGACTGAAAAACTGAGTTTTGGGTTTTTTTTAAGTCTAGGATTTTATTTTATTTTAATTAATTAATTTATTTATTTATTAAGATTTTTTATTTATTTGAGAGAGAGAGACACAGTGAGAGAGGGAACACAAGCAGGGGGAGAGGGAGAGGGAGAAGCAGGCCTCCCGCAGAGCAGGGAGCCCGATGTGGGGCTGGATCCCAGGACCCTGGGATCATGACTTGAGCCAAAGGCAGACACTTAACGACTGAGCCACCCAGGCGCCCCTAAGTCTAGGATTTTAAATCTAGTACAAAAAGTAGAAGAAATTTTAGAAACCACCTGCCAACTTTATAGATGGCAAAACTTCAGCCCAGGGAAGTGGATTCCTTAAGGTCATGTAACCACTAGTCAAAGGGTGGTATTGGCATTCCAGTCTCCTGGGTACTAGTCATAGAAACTTGTCTTATGAGATTCAAGTCAGGGCAGCAGTTAACTTAAACATTTTCTGCCAAGATATCCCTAACTCAAGTGCTAATAAAAGGCTTTTAAAACACCTTCCCTTGATTGGTTAATTAAGAGAACAGTGGTTTTACAAAGAGGATTCTGAAAGAATGATATTTCTAAGTAAGAGGTACAGTTGGAAATGAAGATTGCCCACTGTAGAAACTACCAGAACTTGCCTGCAGAGAAAAATGAGACCTTAATGCCTTTTGGAGCTTTTGACTGACTGATGAAAGCCCTGTGCTCACCTCCCTTCTCAGGGCTTTTGGAATGAATAACTACTGAGAAGTATAGCATTATTCTTGCTTATCTTGTAACCTGGGAAAAATAGATTGAATATCCAAGGACAGTGGGCAAAGCAAAGTGTTGTCTTCCTTTTTCGAACTTAGAAACTTGGAATTCAAAGAAAACGAAGTTCTAGATCAGCACAATCCAATAGAACATACTATGAGCCATATACGTAATTTTATATTTTCTGGTAGGCACATTTGGAAAAATAAAAAATTCATGTTATTAACGTATGTATTTAACCCAATATTATCATTTTAACATGTAATCAGTAGAAAAATTATTATTGAGCTATTTTACATTTTTTGGGTCATATTAAATCTTTGAAATCTGGTGTGCATTTACACTTACAGCCTATCTCGCTTTGGACTAGCCACACTTCCAGGGCTCAGCGGCCACATGTGGCAAGTGGTTTCTGTATTGGATGGCAGAGCCCAGTACAACAGAATTCAGTCTCTGGTGGGCGCATGCCTGTGGGGCTCATTAGCAAAGTGGAAGAGGTATCCGAGAATAGAAAAGATGATACAGTCATTTCTATCTTTTAAATGTCTAGCAGGCAATGTGTCTATGTTGTTATTAAGAAATGTGTATGGGAGGGCGCCTGGGTGGCTCAGTTGGTTAAGCGACTGCCTTCGGCTCAGGTCATGATCCTGGAGTCCCGGGATCGAGTCCCGCATCGGGCTCCCTGCTCGGCAGGGAGTCTGCTTCTCCCTCTGACCCTCCTCCCTCTCATGCTCTCTCTCTCTCTCTCTCAAATAAATAAATAAAATAAAATCTTAAAAAAAAAAAAAGAAATGTGTATGGGAGATGGGGTGTCTGGCTGGCTCAGTTGCTGGAGCATACAACTCTTGATCTCAGGGTCATGAGTTCAAGCCACAGGTTGGCCATGGAGCTTACTTAAAAATAAATACATAAATAAGTAAAAAAATAAAAAATGTGTACGGGAGAGAAGTTAATCAGCCTCAGCTGGGCAATTTTGCACACTTGGCCGACAGCTTGAATTATCTCCAAGTCTCAAAAGATCATCTACTGCTGACTTTGCAGGCCCCCCAGCTCTGTTCATCACGCCCCGAGGAGCCCCAAGAGCCTGGCCAGGGAGAGGAGCAACAGGGCAGGTCCAGAACAGGATGTCACAATTGGCAGAGAGTTTCTCTTATCAGGGACGCGCAGTCAGAGAAAGCAAGCCTCCTTCTTCAGGGAGGGTTTCTTTTGTTTGCTTTTTCTTTTCTCTTTTAGCTGAGGGGTGTTCCTGGGAAAGATGAATGCCACTGGAAGCGGAAATTCTTGGCAATAAGAAAAAAACCCCGCCCAGTGCAGATACATGGCCCACTCGAGCAGCTCCCAGCTGCAAGGGATTCAGCAAGCGTCTGGGTCCCGCTGCTCAGGATCTTGCAGGAGGGCAGATCTGCGGAGAGCCCACCTGTCCATCCCCTGCCTCTCCCCTGGGCCAGGGCCCCTTCACCGCGCCCCGAGCCGCCTTGCTGATTGGAATCAGGGGAGACCAGGCAGGCCGGGCAGACCTTGGCATCTCGGCATCTGTAAGCGAGGAAGCCCTGAAGCCGCCACCCAGGAATCTGGGGGAGGCCTGGAGACCACGTGCCCACGAGGGAGGTCCATAGAGGCAGAGGGCCCTGTCCAGGTCACATAGCTAGAGAGCAGCCACGCCGGGAGCTGAATGTGTCTCTGGCTGGCAGCCCCATCGCTCCTTCTCATTCCGGCAGCGCCTGCACGAGGAGGTAGAACCTTCTCGGTGGTTTGCTGCTGAACTGTCCCTGGGTGTTTGTGGGTGCTGGGGTGGGGTGGGAACCATACTGCAGGTCATTACCGGGGCTGTCTATGGCTGGGCTTGGGGCCACCAAGGCAACACGGAGTCCCAGGCTTGCTGCTTCATCACTCAGTAGGTAATTATTGTGCCACGTGAGCCACGGTTCCAGACCCCGGGGGTCCAGTGGGAACAAAATAGGCAGAAACTCCTGTCCTTGCCTTCCCGCTCATGAAGGGAACAAAATAAGCCAATGACATAGTAGGTTAGACGGTGACACGCAGGGAAGGGGTTAAGGCGAACATAAGGGGGGAGGACTGCCGTTTAAACTGGGTCGTCAGGGGAGGCTTCACAGAGAAGGTGATATGTGAGCACAGTCTTCCCAGATATGGGATGTCAGGCAAATCCTTTATCCTTCTGGACTCTTAACAATAGTCATGGTAAGAATAGATCTATGTAGCATGCTTGATCTGCACCCTTCCGAGTTCCTTATGCACATGAGGCTCATTGAAGCCCCATCACCCTAGGAGACAGGTGCTGTTATTTACCTCATTTTACAGAGTGGAAACGAGACGCAGAGAAAAAAGGTTTGCCTGAGATCACACAGTTAATGACTCAGGCAGGCAGGTTTGACTCCAGAGCCTGCCCCTTTCTTTGCCAGCCCTAAAAGGGGTGGTCTCGAATGGAGATCTCAGGTCCGGCCCGGTTTCAACAAGCAAAATCGACAGGAAGTGATTGCAAGCTAAGCCTTGCCCGTGCGTGGCTCGTGCTTTATCCGGGCGGGTTCCTCCGGGTGCTTCCATTTTTCTGTCTCCAAAACCGAGTGACTAACCGTTGTTCCCACATCTACCATTCTCGAAGCATCGTCCTGGACTTCACAGAGGATACTCAGGTGTGGCATTGGCTGGGGAGCCAGTCCTAAGAAACAGATCCTCGCTTTGAGCGGAAAGAAGCAAGCCCATTAGAAAGGTAGGCAGGACGAGGTATCACCCAAAGCCTGCACGACCCACATCCAGGGTGGTCAGTCCCCTTGGGGCCGGTGGGGGCCTCTGGCAATCCGTGCTCAGAGTGGGTCTTGACTGCCAGGAGGATGTGGATAGGAAGTGAGTAGAAGGCGGGGGGCCTCACCCAGGCAGGAGTGCACAAGTTCAGGCTGGGACGATGCAAAGGCACATTAGGAAGATAGTTTATCAAAAACAACCCTATTCTGAAGCCTGTTTCCTAGAGGTGTTAAGATTAATAAGCACAAAACTGTTTCCAAATCCTGACTATCTGTTCTGATTTAGGGGGCTAAGAAGCTGGGTAACTGACAACATCAGCAAATCCCGAAGTAATTTCCAGCTGGTTTGGGAATGCAGCTGCTTTGACCTCCTAATTATGTTGCTTGCCCTGGATGCCCTTTGCCATGGCCAGGTGGGAAGCCGTCACAGACGGACAGCGGGAAGAATCCCTTTCGTGGTAGAGAGGAAGAAGAGCCCGGAGGACTGAACACAGCCGGGTGAGTTCTATACATCTTGTTACGTACAGTGAGCATGTGTGACCTCGGGGGCAGTTTCTCTTTATCTCAGCTTCCCCATCCTGTGAACGCAGGGTACAATCCCTCCTGTGTCCCCGAGTTGTTTAGGGACCAAGGGAGCTAGCTGATAGTGTCTGCTATCAGCGCTGCACCCAGACCCCCTTGGAGCCGGCTCACAGGTTCTGTGCGCCCATTCCTGGGTTTCTGAGTGCTTTGCTTTCAAAAGCTCCAACCTGAGACCTCCCTCGGGGGATGGTCCTTGGGCTGCAATAGCTGCTTCTCCCCCCTCTTGCTGGTTTCTCCTGGGAGCACCTCCGTGGTAAATCATTCCCACACGAATCTTCTTCTGAGCCTACTTCTGGTGAATCCAACTGAAGGCAGTTTACAAAAGCATTTTGCAAATTTGCAAGTGAAACACGTAAGGCATGACCATTTGAAATAACTTCAGAACTGACTGTACAAATCTTACATCTCTGAATTATTGGGGTCAGGACAGAATGAGAGGTCAGAGGGGACCTGACACTATTTCCATAATTTACTGAGTGCTCTCCGCCTCCATGACTACCTTACTCCTGACTTTGTGCTCACCGCCCCATCACCAGATCAACTAGGAGCCTTCATCTTCTTGGGCCTCTGGGGACCTGCACTGTTTTCCACCCAGGGGTCATCAGCTTATTCCCACTACACTCCCTGCATGACCTTTCTCAGGGCTCCAGGAAAAAGCCAAGTCTTGAGCATAGGACAAGGGCCTGGGCTGGATTCATTTTTGAGAACCATATAAATAAGGTGCGTGCTTTTGGAAATTGTCAAGGGGGCAAACCATGAACTCAGATTTTTTTTTTTTTTTTTTTGGGGGGGAACTCAGATTTTTTGATCAACAAAACTTAAATAGAAATAGACTATTCATTATACCCCCGATTTAGTTACTTTTAACAATGAACACATACACACATGCTTTCAAAATAGGTCCTCACAATTCAAAGTCTTGTTTTGATCTCTCCTATGGCTGATAATTTTCCACATATCAGGGATATCCATGGGAGCCTGGGGACGAGGATGGACGCATCGCCATGTTCAGATCCTCAAAGTTTTCATCTTCATTTAATGAGAACATTTCAGCTCCCTTTCAAAACCAGATCACTTTAAAGACCATAAATAATCAAACTTACCTTATGAGACCCAACAGCCTTATTTTCTAGTGGCCGGTTCTTGGCACCCTGCCCTGTATGCCTTCATGCCAACAACAAGAGGGAGAATACACATGCTTGCCTATTTATATGGGCACGTGCTTCTTTAAGTCAGGTGGATCTAGCCTGGCCTCCTTGACTTCCATCAGAAAAGACAGGCTTGATCTGGAGCAGGACCCAGCCGAGGGCTGAAGGAGGGATGGGGATGGGGCAGACTTAGTTGAGACCGGGAGGAAAGCCAGCGAGCTATTTAGGCTACAGGCCCCCCACCCTGGTGGGGCATGGGCAGAAGGCACAGACGTGTGGGGTCAGAACCACCAGTTGCTTTCTTCACTCAAGCCCAGCCAGGTGAGCCTTCAGCACCGGAGAGGTCTAGTGAGGATTGTCCTGTGTTCCAAAAGGAGGGCAGGACCCAGGGACAGGGAATCCAGAACCCAGCACTAGGGACATCTGTCATAGGGTTGTGTGGGAGAATCAGGGCCTGTGCTGGGAACAAATCACGGAATCTGGTAGGTGATCCTGGGAGAAGCTAACCCGTTAGGCGCAGAAGGACAGAGCATGGGCACCAACTTAGGAAATGGGCAGTTGGCCTGAGTTGAAGCTGAGAGCTGAGGGCTGGAGCTCCTTAAATCCCTCTTGCAGGGCCAGGCCGGGACTGAACCTTCCTATGGGAGCCACACAGGGACTGACCAGACCCTAACACAAACCCAGGGCCTCTGGCTTTTGATTCAATGGCTCCATTAAGTGAAATCCCCGGGACCAAATACCCCAAAATCCTAGATCTGCCTGCTACCACTCTCAGTCTGCCCCAAGGACACAGAAGGCATTTGTCATGTGGGTCCTTTCCAAGGGTACAGATGCAGGGGAAATGAGCTGGATGTTTGTGGAACATGAATTTACTGAGCATGAGTCTGGTACAAAACACTTGACATGAGTGAACTAAGTAAACAGATCACTTCTAGAAAAGTCAAAAATACTTTTTCCAATAGAACACATCAAACCCCATGAACGCAAATTTCCAAATCTCTAGGTTATGCTGGAATTCTGTTGTAGCAAATATTGATTGAAGTTGGTGGGCCACTGGCAGGGTCTTGTCAATGTTTTGGTTATCTGGAAACTCTGCCAGGCTGTAGTGGGAAGATAAATTGTGGCGAGTCAGGAGGCCTGGCTGGCTTCAGGTCCAGGCTCTGTTACCAACCAGCAGGTGTCCTTCGATGACCCTCTTCAACTCACTGCCTGCCCACTTTCCTTCTTTGTAGCATGAGGGCATTGACCTAGAAGACCTCCCGGATCCTTTCTAGCTCTGAAAATGCATAATTTTATGCCATAAATGGGGGCACGGTGGCTAAAATCATCTGCTGTTAATTTGGACTTCAAATCATTTTGATAAATGTTTTCAGGCTTGGGAGGTGGCCTGTGGTACACTTGCAAGATCCAAATTGGCCTTTTCCAAACCCCAAGTCTACATGAGGCTTGTGGCCTTGGGGAGCCATTTGGAGCCTCCAGGCTGGGCAGATGGTACAGACTTTGGTGCCACTGATAATAAAGGTTGGTCTCTATCTGGCTGAACCCTGCGTAAAGAACACATGGAGTATTTTCTCTCCCTTTTTACCTGGACGGAGCTCAGTGCAAACACAGACTGGAAACTCCAAATGAGGACACAAGCATTTTAACAGATAGTCTGTCAAAAATATTACAGTTCTTCCAAGGGATGCACCAGACCTCGAGCATTGACACAGGCTGTAGGAACGGTCTCTGAGACCCTGCTTTGGAGTCACTAGGGAGAAGCAAGACAACTCCCATGTGGACACTGTCTTGCATTTGAGCTGGTCTGTAGCAGCATCTGACCCCTATCTCAAACATCTGCGCTCCTTAAAAAAAAAAAAAAGGGGGGGGGTAAAGTGAAAAAAATTTTTTCTTATAGGGGAATATCAAAGCTGCTCTGACGATGGGTGGCCATCCTTTTGCACGAGCATTAGAAAAACCATCCAGTATGATGGTAGAGGGAACTCTGCTTCAAGAAAATGCTATTCACAAAAATGTTAATTCACAAAATAAAGAATGAAGGATAAAGGGGATTTTTTTCACCTCTGTAAGTTCACTTAAGTAGGGTGGTGTCTCTCGGCAGGCTGTTCTCCGGCAGAAAGGAAGCCCATCTGCCTGGGTGCTATCAGCAGCAGATGCTGGGTTCTGGATCTACAGAGAGAGGCTTGGCAGAGGCAGATACTGGGCCAGGCACCAGGCCAGCTTGGGCGGTGATGACAGGTGACCAGCTCTCTCCAATACTCCCTATGTGGGGCCATCCCTTTGCTAGGCCTACCCCGTGCGCTTGCATTTATAACATGTGAGAAGA
Source organism: Neomonachus schauinslandi (assembly GCF_002201575.2). NCBI lineage: Eukaryota > Metazoa > Chordata > Mammalia > Carnivora > Phocidae > Neomonachus > Neomonachus schauinslandi. The sequence continues at coordinate 138,074,029 of NC_058408.1, read as the reverse complement.
CTTTTTTCCAGTCATAAAAAGAATATACAGTGTATGGCATGTCCCCAGACTAAAAGTGGGCTCAAAGAGACACTTGGACACCTTGTTAAACATACCTGTTCGTCATCCACAATGATAGTGAAGAGCAGTCTAAATAGTCCAAAACCACAGGGAGTCCAAAAATAATTTATAGCAGGCACACACCTGATTGTCTTGCATTGTTTCGAGAGTTCTGTAATAAAATCCCATATTTTTAGAATGAGATTGGTCTGTGCCCTTTTAAAGAAAATTGTGGTAAAACACATAAATGTACCCTCTTACAATTTTTAAGCATACATTACAATATTAACTGTATGCACATTGTTGTACAACAAATCTCTAGAACTTTCTCATCTCGCAAACTGAAACCCTATGATTGAAGAACTCTTTTTCCTCTTTCCCTAGGGGCTGGCAACCACGATTCTACTTTCTGTTTGTATGAGTTTGATTACTTTAGATACCTTGTATAAATGGAAACATGCAGTATTTGTCTTTTTGTGACTGGCTTATTTCACTTAGTAAAATATCCTTCAGGTCCATCCATATTGTAGCTTATGCCAGGATTTTCTTCTTTTTTAAGTCTGCATAATATTCCATTACATGTATGGGCCACATTTTGTTTATCTGTTTATGGACATTTAGTTTCTTCCACTTCTGGTTGTTGTGAATAATGCTGCAGTGAACGTGAGTGTGCAAATATCTCTTCAAGATCCTGTTTTAAATTCTTTTGGATAAATACCCAGAAGGGGATTGCTGGATCATATCGTAATTTTATTTTTAAATTTTTAAGGAACTTCCATATTGTTTTCCGTAGTTGCTGCACCAATTTCTGTTCCCACCAACAGTGCACAAGGGTTCCCTTTTCCCCACATCCTCACCAACGCTTGTTATTTCTTTTTTGATAATAGCCATTCTAATAGGTGTGAGGTGATATCTCATTGTGGTTTTGATTTGCATTTCCCTGATGAATGATGTTGAGCATCTTTTCATGTACCTGTTGGCCATCTGTATGTCCTCTTTGGAAAAATGTCTATTTAGTTTCTCCATATTTCAGATTTTTTTTTTTGCTATTGAATTGTAGGAGTTCTTTATTTTAGATATTAACCCCTTATCTGATGTATGATTTACAAATATTTTCTCCCATTTAGTACATTGCCTTTTCACTTTGTTGATGGTTTCCTTTGCTGCATAGAAACTTTTTAGTTTGATATGGTCCCACTTGTTTATTTTTGCTTCTGTTGCCTTTGATTTTGGTGTCAAATCCAAAAAATCATAAGACTGATGTCAAGGAGCATATTGCCTATGTTTTCTTCTAGGAATTTTATGGTTTCAGGTCTATGGTCAAGTTTTTTTTTTTTTTAACCTATTTTGAGTTACTTTTTGTGTATGGTATAAGACAGTGGTCCAATTTCATTCTTTTGCATGTGGGTGTCTGGTTTTCCCAACACCATTTATTGAAGAGACTGCTCTTTCCCCATTTCCTTGACTCCTTTGTTGTAAATTAATTGACCATATAATTGTGGGTTTATTTCTGGGCTCTCTGTTCTGTTCCATTGATCTATGTGTCTATTGTTATGCCAATGCCCTACTGTTTTGATTACCATAGCCTTGCACTATAGTTTGAAATCAGGAAGCATGATGCTTCCAGTGTTGTTGTTCTTTCTCAAGATTGCTTTGGCTATTTGGGGTCTTTCGTGGTTTCATACAAATTTTAGGATCATTTATTCTCTGTGAAAAGTGCCATTACAATTTTTATAGGGATTGCATTGATTATGTAGATTGCTGTGGGTAGTGTGGACATTTTAACAATATTCTTCCAACCCATGGGCACAACATAGCTTTCCATTTATTTGTGTCTTCAATTTCATCAGTGTCTTACAGTTTTCAGTGTACAGGTCTTTCATCTCCTTGGTTAAATTTATTTCTAGATATTTTTTGATGCAATTATAAATAATTGTCTTTTTTTTTTTAGCTAATTATCGGAGTATAGAAACACAACCAATTTTTGTATATTGATTTTTGTATCCTGAAACTTCACTGAATTTGTTGATTAGTTTTAACAGTTTTGGTGGAGTCTTTAGGGTTTTCTCTATATGGTATCATGTTATCTGCAACTAGAGACCATTTTACTTCTTCCTTTCTGATTTAGCTGCCTTTTTCTTTTTTTCCCTTGCCTGATAGCTCTGGCTAGTGTTTCCAGTACTATGTTGAATAAAAGTCATGAAAGTAGCCATCTTTGTCTTATTCCTGATCTTTGAGGAAAAGCTTCTAGTTTTTGATCACTGAGTATGATGTTGGCTGTGGGCTTGTCATATATGGCCTTTATTATGTTGAGATACGTTCCTTCTATACCTACTTTGTTGAGAGTTTTTATCATAATTTTTTAATGTGCAAAGTGGGTTCTTAGTTGGGGAGGGATTCATAGCAAATCTCTTGGCATCATAAAGTTATACAAATTGTGGTTTCTCTTTGGTGGGAAAGGTTTGAGGACTCTCAAACATGGAGATAAGGGTCCTGGTGGAGAGGGGGCCACCGAGAAAAAAGGGCAAGGAGAGATCCCCCGTGATGGCAATGTATATATCAGGGAAGTGATGCCTGATGTTGAATTATTACCAATCCCTGTGCTGTTCTCCAGTTCCATTAGATCCAAACCCTTGGTAAAAAAAATATATATATATATATATTGCCGTTTCCATGGTGCTGGGCTGGGGTGGGGGGTGCGGCGAGTGGAGAAGGAGGAGTGTTAGGGGCTGGGGTGGGGCAGAAACAGAAGAGCAGCCACACAGGGAGGCCAGGAGCCAGAATGGAAGTAGGAGAGATGGTGAGAATGTGAGCCCCTGCGGTGCTGGGAAGTCTAGAGATGGTGCTGCGTTTCACACCGGGAGGAGGATGTTATTTAAGGACAGGGTGGCTCAGAAAGGATAAAGGGGACACTGTTTCTGCCCCTAAAGCTGGCAACAACCTAGGTAGGGGGAGAAGGCATGGGTGCACGCACATGCGCGCACACACACGTACAGGAAATGTACCTGGTCACTAAGGCAGCAAAGAGTAAATGCCCATTCATTGAGCAGAAAAGATAGGAAGCACTATGAGAGTTTAGAATTCAGAGGGATTACTTTGGCTGGAGTCGGTGGTAGTGCTGGTAAATGTTTAACAACCAGCTCCCGGGGAAGAAAATAGAAGCTTTACTTTATAGTATTTGCCACTTTCCATGGTATAGATACAGTAATTCTACCCTGGTTAATTTCAAGTCACCAAGTTGACCTCACGAAACGCGGCGCACGGGAGAAGGCCATTATAGAGTCGTTCCACCACAGAGGTGCAGTGGATGCAAAGACACTCAAGCCTAGATTGTCATCAAGTGTATGATAGTAATTCAGAATTGATGAGTTCTGAACATTTACTGCCTTTGTCTTTAATTTCTTTCATTGTAAATTTACATAATGTAATTTTAAATAATGCCCATGTTCAATAACTGGCTTGCAAAATTCCTGAAAAATTACCAGTTAACTTTCGTGAGCTGATATGAGCGAGCCCTGGGACACTATGGCTCAGGACAGGCTTTCTGGAGAAGGTGGGACTTAAGCTGGGCTTTGGAGGGTGAATAGCCTGGCAGAAGGCATTTTGCCAGCAGGCAGAAGATGTGGCAAAGGTGTGGCCAGTAAAGCAGGTGACATGAGTGATAATAGGGTTTCTCTTGGTTCTATAATGTTTTAAGGTTAAGATGTTACTTTTTCAGCAAATAAAAAATGATAGACCCAGGAGGCATTGAACATTCATAATACACATAAAGCATACAAGGCACCAAATATGCGTGGTATACTAAATATAGTCATACCAGATACTGAATATTTATAAGGTCTTAAATTGGCCACATACTGGTGTTACCCATTCTGGTCCCTTATGTTCCCTGCCAGATGAAATTCATAGCAGCTCAACAGGCTAATCAACAAGCCACAGCTGTGTGGGGCGCCTGGGTGGCTCAGTCGTTAAGCGTCTGCCTTCGGCTCAGGTCATGATCCCAGGGTCCTGGGATCGAGCCCCACATCGGGCTCCCTGCTCGGCGGGAAGCCTGCTTCTCCCTCTCCCACTCCCCCTGCTTCTGTTCCCTCTCTCGCTGTGTCTCTCTCTGTCAAATAAATAAATCTTAAAAAAGAAAAAAAGAAATGGAAAAATGGGGGGCACCTGGGTGGCTGAGTCGGTTCAGCGTCCAACTCTTGATTTCAACTCAGGTCTTGATCTCAGGGTCATGAGTTCAAGCCCCACATTGGGCTCCACGCTGGGCATGGAGCCTACTTAAAAAAGAAAAAGAAGTAGGGGCACCTG